>NC_037668.1:214802412-215022349 GCF_003255815.1 Theropithecus gelada | reverse complement strand
TTTTTTGAGACGGAGTCTCACTGTGTCTCCCAGGCTGGAGTGCAGTGGCGCGATCTCGGCTCACTGCAAGCTCCGCCCCCCGGGTTCACGCCATTCTCCCGCCTCAGCCTCCCAAGTAGCTGGGACTACAGGCGCCCGCTACGGCGCCCGGCTAGTTTTTTGTATTTTTAGTAGAGACGGGGTTTCACCATGTTAGCCAGGATAGTCTCGATCTCCTGACCTTGTGATCCACCCGCCTCGGCCTCCCAAAGTGCTGGGATTACAGGCTTGAGCCACCGCGCCCGGTCAATGATTCTTAAAAGAGTGCTGGAATTTTTGGAATGGCAAATGAATTCAAGTGTTCATTTGAATGGCCAATGAACATTGCCTTCAATGTTAGCCTCTAACAGGAGAGTCAGCCTGTCTTTGGAAGCTTTGAAGCCAGGCTTTGACTTATCGTCTCTAGCTGTGAAAGTCTTAAATGGCATCGTCTTCCGATAGAAGGATGTTTTATCTACATTGAAAATCTGTTATTTAGTTTGACTGCCTTCATCAGTTCTCTTGGCTAGATCTTTGGGATAGCTTGCTGCAGTTTTTCCACTAATACATGCTGCTACTTCACCTTGTTGTTTTTTTCTTTTTCTTTTTCTTTTCTTTTTTCTGTTAGGAGCTTGTCGCACTTGTTCAGGGAAAAAAGGATAAGTTCCCAATTGGGAGGAGCTAAAGTGACTATTTCCTCATCTATAAAATGGGGATGATAACTTCATTTTATTAGACCTTACTTCATAAAGTTGTTGTGAGCATTAAATAAGTTTATATGTGCAAGGGTTAGCGCCCGGCACACAGTACTGCATAAGTATTTGCAGTTATTATTATTATTACTGGCAGTAGCAGTTTGGGTGATGCCTAGGGATCAGAGACGTAGATTTGAGTGATCAGATGAAAGTGGTAATATTAACTCTATAAGGGAGAAGGAACAAGGAATTCGGATGGCACAGGGAAGGAGAGGACAGGCAGAAGGCTGGGATCAGGCCACCTTCACAGTAGTGTTCTGTCCTAGGACCGTGAGTACAGCTGCAGTCTTAGGTGTGCTTGTAGGTCAGGAGGAGGAAGGAAGCTAGGGAAGGAAACAGGCACTTTGGTTCTCCCCATATTGTTCTGGGCCCCTCATGGTGCTCTAAGAAGGAGAGAGCAAATTTGTCTACCAAGAGGGACATTGTAGTGGACATCGAGATGCAACTTAGTGCTGTATACATTTATATTTCCTCCTCTCTTTTCAAGTTGTACCTCTGATCGTGATAATTCTGCTGGTTGTTGGCCGCATGCCTCCTGTTTCCCTTGACTAGTCTAGAAATCACTCCTCCTTAAGTTCTCTGCCCTTTTCTCCTTCTCTTTAGTCCAAAATGTTCTCAAGTTGCCTTTGATGAAACTAGATCTGAAATGACTTCTAGCTGATTAATTTGTTCATACAATATACTGTGTAACTGGGCAAGAGATGATAAAAACACTTCTTGAAGCCCGCTGGGGAGGACTCTGCTACTGTTTTTTTCATTTTACAAAATGAAAGAGCATCTATTTATGGCTTTTGAGGACATAGAATAGTCTATTTGATCAAAATTTATAGTACTCCCTCTAGTTCGAATTAAAAAAATATTTATTATGATAATATCTTTGTAAATGGGGAGTGTCTTCCTCTTAATGATTTTCTGGAACTCTAGTGGTAAGAACACAATTTGATTCATGCTAATCCTGAGAGATCATTGAAAACCAGAACAGAGCAGCCTGATTCGATGATTGTTTATAGTGTAGACCAAGAATATGGCTTCTAAGAGTTATTTCACATCTTAGTGAGACAGTAAGATGTGATCTACTTTTATAAATAATATAGTGATTAAATAAAGGTATAAGAGAGAGAAATAATTTATCCTAGAATATAAAGAAATGAAAATGAGTAAGAATAGATAATGTTTGTAGAACTAACTACCTTACTTTATCTAGTATGATTGGAAAATAAGGAGTTCTATTTATGTATGATTCTGATGAGGAGATATTCATACAAAACCAAAGATAATGAAAACTATATTCAACCCTGTGGCTTTATTAAATGTAATTTAATTATACTTAATGATTCAGAAAATGCTCAGGCATTGCATAGGCCTTGAGGTTAATGTTTTTGCTCACTCAGAGTACAGAACTGTGAGTCAAAGCGGGCTCCATTGTTGATGGGCCCTGTGGCATACCCAGCAATTGTTTGTAGAAAAATTAGTTTTTGTGCCCTGGCCAGGTGCGGTGGCTCATGCCAGTAATCCCAGAACTTTGGGAGGCTAAGGTGGGCAGATCAGTTGAAGTCAGGAGTTCAGGACCAGACTGGCTAACGTGGCAAAACCCCCTCTCTACTAAAAATACAAAAATTAGCCAGGCGTGGTGGCACACACTTATAGTCCCAGCTACTCAGGAGGCTGAGGTACAAGAATTGCTTGAACCTGGGAGGCAGAGGTTTCAGTGAGCTGGGATCGCACCACTGCACTTCAGCCTGGGCTATGGAGTGAGACTCTGTCTCAAATAAATAAATAAATAAATAAATAAATAAATAAATAAATATTAGTTTTTGTGCCCTTAAATTAATCGTGTTTTCTGATTATATGGACTCATATTAAGTAGGAATTTCCAAGAAGTATAAGGCAAGGTTAGAAAAGTCAGATTCATATTAGAAGGACAGAATTATTCAGTGAAAAAAAACCCTTAAACATAAATTGATGGAAGTCATTGACTTTGTGACTCATCCTCTTGTAGCCAGAAGTTGACTGTGGTGCAGTAGCCCTCCACACTGAATTTCAGAAGTTATCTATTTCCTGTTATAGATCCTCAACAATATATTTTAACACAGTCAATCTCTATGGTTTTAAGGTAGGAGGCCAAGCCCATTGCTATTCTTTATGTTCAGTCTTTATCTTCATAGATAAGTTTTATGAATGTTCCCAGAATTTCAAGATTTACACTGGCAAATGATTTTAAAATAGTTCTGATCATTTCCCGGAAATTTCTCCTTCACTCTCCCTTTCCCAGACCAGTCAAGTTCAATTCGGATGATAAACTGATAAGATACATATTCCCCTGGGAGAGGAAAGAAGGAAGCGGACTACTACACCGTTAGAAAAAGCTCTTTCAATATTTTATTAAACCATCTCTGGTACAACCCCATTTCTGTCTCTTCAAATATTTAGAGCAGCTCAATTAGCTTTAGAAGGTGGTTTCGGAGAGCTTTCAGCTAGTTCATGGCCACAGACAGATGGCACCGGATGACTGGAGTGTGGAGGAAGTCTACCCTCTGAATGAGGGCGAGGAGATGTGGAAGCTACAAACGTGACGACTTTTGGCAAGAACGTAGCTTGTGGCTGCCAAGAATTCCAAGGTCAGAGAAGAGGTTTAGAGATTTCACTACCGTGGGAAGTTTCCCATCATCTCTTTCCTAGATTCATTTTCTCAGAAGTGTTCTAGCTGTAAAGTGCTGGCATATAGCTGCACAATGAGGGCACTTTTTCTTGGGGAGCACGGCCTGAACCAGAAGTCAATGGGCCATCTGTTCTGGCTTTATCAGAAAGCTGGAATGAGGGAAACAGAGGAAAATTATATCTGAAGTCTTTCTAAAGTACCAGGCATTGCATTTTCCAACTTTGTTTTTTAAAACCCCACAAGTTAAGTATGGTTTTTCCTTCTTTTTTTTTTTCTTTTTACTATTTTATTTTGATCGAATTTTAGACTTACAAAAAGTTGCAAAAATAGTACAGAGGTTTCCTGTTTACCTCTCACTCAGCTGCTGCTGCTGTTAGCATTTCATGTAATCATAGTTGAATAATCAAAACCAGGAAATTAACCTTAGTACGATCCTGTTAAACTACAAGCCTGTTCCAAATTTCATTGTTTTATTCAAATTTTTCTTTCTCTGTTTTCTTTCTATTTAAAGATAGGGGCACCCAGGCATAAAGTAAACTTACCTCAGGGATATAATCAGCCCAGATCTGATGCCAAAGCATGTGATTTTTTTTTTTAAACTACCCCGTGCTTGATCTAATATTTGGAAAGAGCTTTACACTCCAGCACTCTTCAGGAACTCTCCAGCTCTTTTCCTGGATCTGCCTTTATTAACTGTGCATCTGGATCCAAGTCATTTTTCTATGGATCTCAGTGTCCTCACATGTACTTTTATGATCATTTTATTGCTGCATTTATAAGATTCTGCTGATGATTCTATTATCTAATTGGGTTTATCTCTCCATACCTTGGGTTTCTCATGTGTTCAGCGGGCTCAATGCCCACAATAACCTTTATAGAAAGATAATATAACATTTATTTCTGTCATTTTTTTTCTATGTAATAAACTCTTTTTAACCTAGTGGATTTTATTTATATTTATGTGATTTTGTTATACGTACCATTTCTGTGTGTTAGCAATTTAGACAGAGCATGTTATTTCAGCTGCATGACTTCTGGGGGCTCAGGTGGAAACTTAAATGGCTGGGAGGAGATCACCTCTACGATGGTTTCCTCATTCACATGTTTTGGCATTGTGGCAGGGGTGGACAGAACACTGGGCTCACCTGATGCTCTGTTGACGAGAGCATCAACATGTGGCCTTTTCAAAACAGCAGCGTCAGACTGGTCAGTCCGCTGCCATGGTCAGTGGCTTCCCCAGAGCCAGTGTCCCAAGAGAATCAAGCACCAGCTCCATGGCTTTTCTGGCGTAGCCTGAGAAGTCACTCAGTGCCACTTCCACCACCACCTCCTGTTGGCTACCAGCGACTCATAAGGTAGCCTAGATCCAAAGGGCGAGGCAAGTTAGAGTTCCCCTCTTGATGGAGGAATGGCAAGGTCACATTGGAGAAGGGCTGTTGAGATGAGAGAGATTGAGGGGGAACACCTACCTTCAGAAAACACAATCTGCCACAACACTAAGTAAAATAATGATTAGGAGTCCCCAGCCAAATAGAATATTCCCTCAGGGTACCTGGTTCATCAAATCACTTCTGTTTGTGAAGGCTTTTTTTTTGGAGGTGACACAAGGTCTTGCTGTGTTACCTAGGAGGGTAGTGGAGCAATCACGGCTTACTGCAGCCTCAGCCTCCTGGGCTCAAGCAAACCTCCCATCTCAACCTCTGGGACTACAGGTGCACACCACCATGCCCAGCTAATTGTTCTTTTTTTTTTTTTTTTTGTAGAGAAAGAGTCTCACTGTGTGTCCCAGGCTGGCTTTGAACTTCTGGATTCAAACCATCCTCCCATCTGAGCCTCTCAAAGTGCTAGGATTATAGGTATGAGCCTATTTGCTCTTGAAAGCAAATAAAACTCTGTCCTGGGCTTCCAGGCTCCATACCAATTGCCTGCCACCTCAGAGACCTTACCTCTCCCTCTAATTGCTGCCATAGGCTTTTTACCTGTAGATGGATTCCATTACATTCTAATATGCAGCACTCCCAGCCGTTGTCACTTCCAAGCTGGGCAACCTGAGCAATCTCTTTAATCTTTATGAACCTCTCACTGTAGGCATGAGATGGTCGGGATCCTATGGCCTCCTACAGCTCTCATATTCTCTCAGTGCACGTGTGCACATGGGCGTATCCTGTACAAGGGTTTTATTTTCCTATGGCAGATTCCTCCTTTTCCCCAGTTGATATAAGTGAATTTTAAGGTCCTTGGAGTTCCTCATCAGAGCCAACCAACCTTTGTATTGTCAGTTCATAATTATTGCCACTTCAGATCCCAAGTCTGCCTTCTGAAAGCAAAAACCACACATATTCTTATACATTTTAAGGTCCAAATAAGTAACATAAAAAGATCATTCCTGGCTAACACAGTGAAACCACATCTCTACTAAAAATAAAAATAAAAAAAATTAGCTGGGCATGGTGGCGGGCGCCTGTAGTCCCAGCTACTTGGGAGGCTGAGGCAGGAGAAGGGTGTGAACCCAGCAGGCGGAGCTTGCAGTGAGCCAAGGTCGCGCCACTGCACTCCAGCCTGGGTGACAGCAAGACTCCGTCTCAAAAAAAAAAAAAAAAAAAAAAAAAAAAAAAATCATGAGAATTTTTAATGAAGGCACCAGAGAAAAAAGCAGAGGGGGGGAACCTATTTTCAATTACAATGTAGTTTCTGAAACTCCAGACTTCAGAATTTAAAAAAGCAAAGCCAAAATGCCTGTGTGGAGAGTAATTTGATAACATAAAGAGTTTGGGAAATAGTTATTTCTTATTCTTATCAATGGTGGCAATGACTTCCTTTTGTCAATTTCTGCTTATGCATCAATGTTCAGCTCAGTGTCACCTGCTCATGGAATTAAGTAGGTCAGATTTCCTAGTACTATTTCTTCTTCTAACACTTACCATCATTGTAATGGAATCAGTCCATTGTTGATTGTCTTTTACCTCTGTTTTTGTATAAGATCCATCAGTGCAGGGGTGGTCTGGCTAACTGATTATCTCCTCATGCCTACTACACTGCCTGGCTGCTAACTGCTGCTCAGAAAAGGTGGACTGTATGAAGGAAGAATGTGTAGTACTTTCAATCGTTTAGACTGAGATAGAGCTATCTCTCTATCCAATCATCCTAACCATGAGACCCTTTGAGATTTGCCTTCTCTCCAGCATGGCAGAAGCAAGTGCTCATAGACAAGGATGCTCCTTCCTCCAGCTTCCTCTCAAAGGTTGCACACCATGACAGTAGGAAGCTTACTGTTTTGCACATTTTGAAAAAGCATTTAATATTCCTGCAGACAATTTACTTGTGTTTTTCACCTAGAGGGTAAGATAGATTTCCTTTTTTTCTTTTTCTTTTTCTAGGAGAACATCTTTCTTTGGCCAATGTTGTTCTCCTCTTTTACAAATGAGTGTATTAGGGAATTTTTATGAACTTGGGTGCTCTCATCTCCATCACCCTTGGTGTACTATCTAGCCACATGGAGCTGCTTTTGCAGATGCAGCATTGCCCTCTTGATTGTGTGTAAACTTTCTCCTGGCTCGAAGCCCAAGTTTTGAGTGGTGTTGAAAATGTCAGCTCCCTTGAGTAGGTCTCAACTGTTTAGTACCAAAGGATCAACTTTTTCTTACTCTCACCACTGCTAAATGGCACTCTGTTCAGTGGCAGCAAAACAGAGCCAACTTATCATGGAAACTGCAATTTGAAAGCTGGCATACAGTTCTTGTTTATATCTAGCTCAGGCTGGACTGTTATCACTGTTGATAACTGCACCTAACAAGTTAGAAATAACCAAGCTCAAGAAAGTATTCATACTTTCACCCTCTCTGTCAACATGAACTTTAAGATACTTACTAAGTCATATGCTCAAAGAGAAGCTTGGTGGAAATATCATAGTCACTCAAAGGCCTGTAATACCTCTCTAAAAGGCATATCAAACATTTCACATCCACAGACTCCCCATTCATTCATTCATTCATTCATTCACTGATTCATCCAGCCAGTATTTGTGATGCAAACACTATGTACCAAGTGCTGAGGAGATAGCCGTGAACGTGAGAAGTGTCCTCCTTACCCTAGCATATCTTGTTCCATTTTAAGACAGAAAAAGCTAAGTATTGAATTTAAATATTTGTTTAAAGCTCTTATGCTATGAGCAATGAGGTCAGGTCTATTTTACCTAAAGAGAGTTGATATATTTGCCACATGTGGGAGAAATGCATAAATTATTTCAGTAATTTAAGGGTGATTCTTTTACTTTTCCTTTCATTACAGAGATATATCTAACATGTATTTTTCTTACCACATGTTCTCACTTATAAATAGGAGTGAAATAATGTGTACATATGGATTCGGAGAGTGGAATAATAGTCATTGGAGACTTGGAAAAGTGGGAGTGTGGAAGGGGGATGAGGAATGAGAAATTACTTAACGGGTACAATGTCCACTATTTGGGAGACGCGTACACTAACAGCCCAGGCTTTATCACTAGGCAATATATCTGTGTAACAAAACTACGCTTGTACCCCTTATATTTATACAAAATTTTTAAAAAAGAAAAAAAATCCACATTTTCCTTGCACATTTTCCCTCAGTTATCTATCATGCGGTGAGTGCAGGACCACAAACAACTTTTGTAGGGTCTAGGTCATCTCCAAATCAAACTTCTGTTGAGCATCTACATACAGTGTGGCAATCACTGCACTATACTGTGGAGAGAATGCCAAACCATAGTGGGCCTGTTCAGAAAAGCTTGCCATGGAGAAGATGAGACAATGCAGACTGAACAACTCAACAGAATGACTGACTATGAGAGGGGCTAAAGGGGACAGACATGGGCCTTCGTGCTATCTCATGAAGTACTCTATCCACTCTATGTACTTTGTGATATTTATATTCAAGTAAAGTTAGTCTCCTAGTAAGTTTTCAGTAAACCACAATTGACCCAATTATTGTCATAGATTTTCTTTAACTTTTATGGTGGGAAGAAACAGACTGCATATCCTGCTAAATGGCTTGGGAAACTGTATATTATTTAGATATCCATCAATAATAGACTAGATAAAGAAAATGTGCCACATATACACCTTGGAATACTATGCAGCCATCAAAAAGGACGAGTTCATGTCCTTTGCAGGGACATGGATGAAGCTGGAAACCATCATTCTCAGCAAACTAACACAGGAAGAGAAAACCAAACACTGCATGTTCTCACCCATAAGTGGGAGTTGAACAATGAGAACACATGGACACAGGGAGGGGAACAACACACACTGGGGCCTGTCAGGGGCTGGGGGGCTGGGGGAGGGATAGCATTAGGAGAAATACCTAATGTAGGTGACGGGTTGGTGGGTGCAGCAAACCACCAAGGCATGTGTATACCTATGTAACAAACCTGCACATTCTGCACATGTTCCCCAGAACTTAAAGTATAATTTAAAAAAATTTTTAAAACTAAATATATGGTATACATATATATCGGTCACCACTCATTAGACAAGGCATTTCATAAAACACTTTTTTTCTTGGAGGAACGCCAGATATATGAGGATAAAATCTTAGGATTAGAATGGACCTTAATGACCATCTAACTTATTCCTATCTTGTGCAGAACCACCATTTCAATATGTACCTGAGCATTTCAATGAATGGAACACTCACCAACATAATAGCAACAAAAATACTCAGTGTTTTCTATGCATTTACAGAACGTATTTTCTTATTAAATTCTCCTAGCAACCCTGCTAGTTTTCAGAAAAGCTCTAATTATTCGAAGGTCTTCTTTATACCAAACAGAACTTTCTTTTTTTTTTTTTGGCAATATCTAATTTATGATCCTGATTTAACCCTCTGGACAAAGGGAGAACAGGCTAATTCCTCTTTCACGTGACAACCTTTACAATTTTGAAGGCGCTATTATGTTCTCTTTCTTTAATCTTTCCTTCTTTTTTTTAGCATTGCCTTTCTGGGATCTAACCCTTGCTTTCTCTTCCACCTATCCCTGCTTGCCGGGCTTTCCAACAACCTACTTGCTCCTCTCTGAACACAATTTTACTATCTTCTTCTTTAAACTGGGGCTCTGGGAATTGAATGCAATATTTCAGGTATCTGAGCAGCAAGTTGCACAGTGTGATTCTTACTTTTTTTGATCAGGACATTTTCTTTAGGTTAATGGGAGATAGTACAGCTTACGGTTGAGAGCATGGGCTCTACTCCTTAGCTGTGTGACTTTGAGCAAGTTACCTTGAACTCTGAGCTTTGGTTCTCTCATTTAAAATGTGAGAATCATAATATTTATGGAACAGTTTTGTTGTGAGAATTTAGCGAGGTAGTAAGATAATGCATGTATCCTCTTGGTCCTATTAATAATAACAATAATTATATAGCTCAAGTGCTCTGATTTGAGGCCAGAAAATCATGCCATTCATCCAGATGAAGGCTTTCACCAACAGAACCCTCTTGGTTTCTCTTATCCATGAACTTTTAAGTCTGGTCTCAGTCATCCTGTAGAACAGTAGTTCTTCAACTTCTCAGCATATTAGAATTGCCTGGAGAGAATTTAGAAATTCTAGTGCCTGGGCTATACCTCAGAAATCAATGAAATCATAATTTCAGGGTTAAGACCAAGTATGAGTATTTTTTAAAGCTTTAAGATTATTTTTATGCACAGCTAAGTTTGAGAACTACTACTTTAGAATGTCAGTGATAAAGGGAAATTAACAACCATCTCATTCAACATCTGCTATCTTAGTTAGATCAAGTGATGCTAGCAGCTATAACAATCACAACCACAAATTTCAGTAGCTTAACACAATGAAAGTTTATTTCCCATTCATGCTAAGTCCATATGGATGTCCCTGGTTGGCAAGAGGACTTCCAACAAAGAAACCCAAATTCTTTGCTCATTCTTTAGAGTTCTTCTTAGAAAGTCATTGTATTAGTCAGGATTCTCCAGAAAATCAGAACCAATAGAATACGAGTATGTCTATGTGTGTGTATATAAAGTGTGTATATGTGAGTATAAAATATATATGTGTGTGTAGAGAGAGAGAGAGAGAGAAGATTTATTTTAAGGAGTTGGCATATGTTTATGGAAGCTAGCAAGTCTATAATTTATAGAATAGGCCAGAACTTTGGAAACCCAGAGAAGAGTAGATGTTTCCATTGAAGTTCAAAGGTTATCTCCTACAGAATTCTTTTTTGTTTGGGGGTGGTCAGTCTTTTGTTATATACAGGCCTTCAACTGATTGGATGAGGTACCTTCTTGTAGGCAATCTGTTTTATTCAAAGCCCACTGATGTGAAGGTTGATCTGATTCAAAAGTACGTTCACAGAAATGTCCAAAATAGTGTTTACCTACTTATCTGGGCATTGTTGCCCAGCCAAGCTGACACATAATATTAACCATCACAGTCACGTATGAGTAGGCTTCATTGACCACCTCTGGATGTGACATTTACATCTGCCCATATTCTACTGACTATTTCCCAGTCAAATCCCTACATCCATGGACAAAGGAAGCTGGGAAATGTTCAGGCACATGCTCAGGAAGAAAGTAAACAGGCAGGTGATCATCTAGCCAGTCTATGCCACATCTGCATTTTTAAGACATGGAGACATAAATGTTCACTCTTATTAAATGATAGAGACTTGTGTACTTATTTCTTCTTTTTTAAACTGAAGTGCAGAACCTAATCTTTGTCTCTAATTTTTTAGCTCAGTGTCTCTTCTCTTATCTTCTCTCTTTCTTTTTCTTTCTCTTTATCTTTCTTTCCCTTCCTTCCTTCTTTCCTTCCTTTTTCCTTCCTCCTTCCTCCTTCCTGTTTCCTCCTTTCTCCTTCTTCCTTCTTCCTTTCCTTTCCTTTCGTTTCCTTTCGTTTCCTTTCGTTTCCTTTCCTTTCCTTTCCTTTCCTTTCCTTTCCTTTCCTTTCCTTTCCTTTCCTTTCCTTTCCTTTTTCTCTCTCTCTTTCTGTCACCCAGGCTGGAGTGCAGCGGTGCAAACATAGCCCACTGCAGCCTCGAACTTCTTGACTCAAGCCAGTCTTCCTGCATCAGCCTCCCAAAGTGCTGGGATTATAGGCATGAGCCAACTTGCCTGGCCCATGTCTCTTTTTTAATGCAAAAGAAGCTTAATTATTAATATGATTGTAAAAATAATAATACTAATAATTACATGTCATTATAGGAAGAGTCCACCTGCCCCAACGTTAGGGCAGTTCTTCTGATAACCCAGGAGTGTTTGCAAAGAAAACTGTAACCAACACACACAATTACAGCATAGGATTTCTTTCCCAGTATTTTCTTTCTTACTTAAAAAAAAAAAAAAAGGGACAAGGGGAGGAAGAGTGAGAGGAGAGAGAAAGAATTTTCTCTCTGGGATAGACTTTAGTTTCAAAAGTTCTCAACACTGGCTCTACATTAGAACTACCTGGGGAGTTTTAAGAACATTCTGCGCCTGGACTCTCTCTCTCTAAACATTGTGATTTAATTGGCCTGCACTATGGTTCAGGCATCAGTATTTTTAAAAAGATCTTTAAGTGAATGCAACCAGGGCTAAGAATTACTTCTTTAAGATCTCTAGGTTTATGTAACAAGGGTACGAATTCCTTATTTAGCCCAAGATTGTTTCTTTTCAAAGTTTCTTTTATTAGCAGAGTTAAAATCTGGAGTTGCAAATTTGGGTATTTATTTAAATAAAAAATACATTTTCTCCATGTTCTTTTCAAGTAAGCAACATAACAAAATGAAGCAGACCATATAGCCATCAGGTGAAGAAAAACTAGATGATAGAAGCTCTGAAGTAGAAATTTACTTCCTATTTACAAATTAGGTTAGAAATTAGCAAGTCCTGTGGTATCATGTACAACAGAAACAGACAATATGGATTGTCAATAAACAGCAATTTAGGATCTAGGTGATTTTTTGAAGAAGCCCAAAGCAAGCCATCTACTTCCTTGATTGGCATGATCCTTGCAACTGGTAGCTTTGAGATTCAGTTAAATCAAGAATAAAAAATTGAGGATGTTTTTGACATAATTTTTACATTTCTTAAGCTTTTAAAATAGGGGCATAATGTCAGTAACGATATGTACCTTGTGAGTAAAGGCTTAACAAAGGAATGCTTTCTCTCCCCTTTTGCATGAAAATTCAACCTTATCTTTCTAGCTCTATTTCTTTGCAAACATACAAAGGTGGTATGGTTCAACCTTGTCACTAGGCAACATTGTAAGGTGACCCCTGATTGGTACTAATGGGTATTATTCCTGTACTGGGTGACCTATAAATACCTGAAAGGAAGCCATAACTCTGGCCGTCCCAGAGTGTGACTCAGGGAACTGGCACATATCTAGTGGGGTCCCTGCAAGCTATGCTATTAGTCCCTTTTCATGCTGCTGATAAAGACACGCCTGAGGCTGGGCAATTTACAAAAGAAAGAGGTTTAATTGGACTTACAGTTCCATGTGACTGGGAAAGACTCACAAGGCAAAAGGCAAGGAGGAGCACGTCATGTCTTATATAGATGGTGGCAGGCAAAGAGAGAGAGCTTGTGCAGGGAAACTCGTCTTTTTAAAACCATCAGATCTCATGAGACTTATTCACGACTATAAGAACAGCATGGGAAAGGCTTGCCCCCAGGATTCAATTACCTCCCACCGGGTCCCTCCCACAGCATGTGGGAATCCAAGATGAGATTTGGGTGGGGACACAGCCACACCACATCACTATGTCTATGAAGTTATTACAAGAGATGTGAGGATGTCGCTTTTAAGTAATGATGCCCTCACACCAGCTGGATGTGAGCCTTGTAGCTCCTGACAGTGGGTGAACTAGTGCAAAACTCCCCCAGAATCAGAGCACTTAATGCTTTCCTGCTGGCAAGCTGCCTCTCTTGTCTTATAGCTTCTTAGCCAATGGTTCTCAAAGTGTGGTTCCCCAGTCCAACAGCAGCAGCATCCCGGAAAACTTGTTAAACATTCTAATTCTGGGAGTTCAAGACCAGTCTCACCAACATAGTGAAACCCCATCTATACTAAAAAATACAAAAAAAAAAAATTAGCCAGCTGTGGTGGTGTGTGCCTGTAATCCCAGCTACTGGGGAGACTGAGGCAGGAGAATCACGTGAACCTGGGAGGTGGAGGTTGCAGTGAGCCGAGATCGTGTCATTGCACTCCAGCCCAGGTGACTCCATCTCAAAAAAAAAAAAAAAAGAAAACAAAAATTATAATTCTGCCCCCCCTCCTTAAGCTGAAGGAGTCAGAAACCCAGGGGAAGGGGAAAGGACCCAGAGAAGCAGTCTGTTTCAACAGCCCCTCTAGGTGATTCTGACACAGGATCTAGTGTGAGAGCCATTTCTCCAAGTGAACCCCATATCAAATGCAACTTACGTGGAGTTGAGTGTTCAGCTGAACACACAAAAATGATTTTTCTCTGTTAGGCACTGTGTGTTAATTACACTCTAAAGTGTGTTAGGGAAATGCACTCACCTTCCCAATGGGTGTGAAGTGTTTTTAGCGTTTATTGGGGGCTCCGTTTGACATGTATTGTACAGATAATAATAATATAAGGTCAGAGATATGGTTCCTATTTTGGTGAAACTCACTGGGAATAAATTTTACATATTAAATCCCATTTCCCTTAAAACAAAGCATCTCATCTGGACAAAGGGAAGGAAGGGAAGGAAAAAGATACTCGGGGCTCTTTTGCAAGAAACACATCTGTGCCCTTCCTCCTTAGAATCTGTCAGAATTTGAGGGTGAGGAAGAACATCATGGAATTATACACACACACATCCACATGCACACACATGAACACAGACGCACAAACATATGTATATATTTATGTATAGTTTCACCAGACATTTCATTCCCAAGTGAGTCCATCTTTTTATTAATGCTTCAAGATCTACAAAGGGATACACCAGCTAAATAGTTAGCTTTGCTCCTTTGAGTTTTGGAACTTGCAAAAATTGATTGAAAACCTCCTGAAAGCTTTTGCTGCAGGAGAAAATTCTTTATTGTCATTTTCAGTGCTACCCTCTTGTGCCAAGTTTAAACGCTCTTGAATGGCCTGATCTGAACTGGCTCTAGTTTGAGAAAGAGACAATTAGCTTATGCTTAACACATACACAGTTAAATGAGTAATTGGTGCCAATTGTGTGATTGGATAGCCCTTTAGATTTAATTGGAACCTTGATTTTTGCCAATGAGCCACTTGAAAAGGTAAAAGGCAAGTCTAAAATGTGCATTTAGAAGGCTTTTGTTGGCACAGTGGATTTTCAGTCTTGGTGGAGTCTCTTGCTGATCCTATTATGGGATGTTCTGAAATCATTTGGGTTTTAACTGAGGGAAAGGTTTGCCAGTAGAGTGAATTGCCATGACAGTGTCACAATACAAATCTGCCTTTGCACCCCTACTTCCTGGATGACTGGAGACTCATAGTTTTCAGTGACCCCAACTGAATTACTCTGCTCAGCTGCCACAGCAAAAACCACACGTTGGGTAGCTTCAACAACAGACATTTATTTTCTCACAGTTCTGAAGGCTAGAAGTCCATAATCAAGGAGCCAGAAAATTCTGTTTCTGGTGAGGGGGTCCCTTCCTGGCTCATAGCAGGTGCCCTACTCACTATGCCCTCACATCGTCTTTCCTCAATATGTGTGCCTGGAAAGAGAAAGCAAGCTCTCTAGTGGCTCTTCCTATAAGAATACCAATCCTATTGGATCAGGGCCCCACCCTTATGACCTCATTTAACCTCCATTACTTCCCTAGAGGCCCCATCTCCAAATACAGCTACACCGGAGGTTAGGACTTCAACATATGAATTTGTGGTAGTACACAAATGTTCATTCTACAACACCAACTCAGCTGAAAATGCCGTAAGGGCAATTAACAGTAATGAAATCATTCATAACTAAGCAATCGGGGATAGCTCTGAGAGTTGCTGGATTCAGGTTTAACTGACATTGTCAGGACTCTGTCCTTCTACATTTCTCAGCATTGATTTTCATTCTTAGGCAGGCTGTCTTCAAGAGGTGACAAGATGGCCTTACCAGTTCCAAGATTATATTGTAACGTCTACCTCAGTGAAAAGGAAACTTTATCTTACCAATTATTTCACTCAGATTCCCAGGATTATGTCTCTTTCCATTTATTTGGGCCACAAACTCATTCCTAAATGAATTACATTGAGAAGAAGGCCAAGTGGTCAGACCTGGATTATGTGACCAGAGAAAGGGTTGGGATAGACATGTTTAATAGCATGAACAGGGAATAAACAAGGAAAAGTAATGCAAAGAAAACCATATGTTTCCTTAGAAGACTGGGCCTTTCCCCAGAAAACTCAATCTCTCTTCCCACAATTATAACTGGTGTTGATAGGATACTGGTTTGGTTGGTAAAAATGTTTTCCCAAAAGAGCTGCATTTAGAGTCACATTATGAACACTGTTTAAAGACTTAGTTATAATCATTCAGTATCAAATCAGGTATATTTTACATGTATAAGATGAAATGCCATATTTTACCCCTTTTTATTCTCATTTTTCTTTTTTTTTTTTCTTTTTTGGAGACGGAGTCTCGCTTTGTTGCCCAGGCTGGAGTGCAGTGGCACCATCTTGGCTCACTGCAACCTCCACCTCCCAGGTTCAGCCTATTCCCCTGCCTCAGCCTCCCGAGTAGTTGGGACTACAGGCACATGCCACCACGCCCAGCTAAGTTTTTTTGTATTTTAATAGAGATGGGGTTTCACCATGTTGGCCAGGATGGTCTTGACCTCCTGATCTCATGATCCGCCCACCTCGGCCTCCCAAAGTGCTAGGGTTACAGGTGGGTGAACCACCATGCCCAGCCTTTATTTTTATTTTTCAGTGTTCATTGAGGTTCAGTGAGGTTTGTCTACTTTTGGAAATAATTTTGTTCACTCATGGTTACACATTCAACCAATGGAGCACTCTGGTCTTGGAGATGGTAGAAGTGCTTGTATAAGATTAAGTCTTCTACTGATAACAATTATAAACTCTGGGGGAAAATAGAAAAAAGTTTTCAAGTTACTGAAAGCAACCAAACGCAGATGGAATCAGAGGGCATTTAATGCTTCACACAAGGGAACAACATTGGTTAAGATTCACATTGTTTTCCCCTACAAGGACTTCCCAAATAATATCTCTTGGGTGGCTAGAACTGAGGTCAAAAAATAATTTTGAAGTCCTATTTGCCTGAGGAGTCAGAAAAGAAGTTTAGAACAGCCAGAGTAGCCGGAAACTGGGGGAAGAAATACTAGAAAAGAGAGAGACATAGAAGAAGCGGTTGCAAAATATGAATGTAAACTCCTCTCAAGTCCTTGGTTGACTCCTGACCTGCTCATTTGTTGGGGAAATACTCAAGGAGCCCTAGAGGAAACCAACAGTCCAGAAGGTTGAAAGAGCCTAACAGAGATTTCAACTACTTTCTGGTGCTGGGAGAGAACGTTTGAAGTTTGAGTCCTATTAAGTTAGAGGGCATTGATAACTATGCTGAACTTTTCACTGAAAACCTATAAGGGTCACTCCTAGGAATAAATATTATGTATCAAGACTGAGAGATTTGCCTTAAAACGAAGGGCATAACTAAAACAGACATATCCTCCTGAAACATATCAAGTCTCAACATAGGGTGATTTATTAATAATTTAATTGCCTGCTAGTACAAGACTCAATACTCTTCAAAGAAAGATAATGGATTCTAAAATTTTACAGTGAATCATCCGCAATGCCACTATACAATCGAAAGTTATTTTGACCAAGGCACACTAAAAATTACTAGACATAGTCAAGAAAAAAATAGTTTTATAGAAATATTTCTGATATTGGAGTTAGCAGACAAGTACTCTAAATTAACTATGATAAGCACATAAAGAATCCATAGGAAAAGACAGATATAATGGATCAAGTTATAGTATCCATAGTTAGGATAAAGAATTGGGGAACTTCAAGAAAAATAAGAAAAATACAAAAATTAAGCAAACGGAAATCTAAGAACTGAAATACATAATAGGTGAAGTTTTAAAAAATGCACTGGATAAGATTAACAGCAGACCAGACACAACAAAAGAAGCAGTTTATTTGGTCACAAATCAATAGATATTACCTAAAATGAGTCACAAATTTTAAAAAAGATTTTAAGAATGAACACATTCTCAATGATCTGAGGGACAGTATCAAGTGATCTGACATACTTTTATCTATAGTCCTTGATGAAGAGAAGAGAGAAAATGAAGAAGAAAAAAATAGTTGAAGAAATCTTGACTGAAAATTTTCCAAATTTGGTCTAAAACAGTCACCTACAGATTCAAGAATCTCAGTCAGTAAATAGAAAGAAAACCAGGCCTACACCCAGATCTGCTGAGGTCCAAAGTTTGAAAGAAAAATCTAAAGGTCAGCCAAAGAAAAAAGACACATTATATATTGAATAAAAATGACAAGAATTGTTTCAGCTTTTACAATTGACATGTTATTGGATAGTTAAGACCAGACAACATGGAATGATAAGTTTCTAGGGCTGAAAAAAATACCTCGTCAATCCTGAATTCTATATTAAAGAAAATAACGTTTTTAAAATGAAGACATAATAAAAAAATTAAGATAAGTAAAAACTAAGAGAATTTGTTGCTGACAGGTCTATAATATGAGAAATGCTCAAGGAGGGGATCTTCAGGCTGAAGGGAAATGATGCCAGATAGAAAAATTAGATCTACTGGAGAGGCAAGTAAAAGACATTGTTAATACATAGATAAATAAAGGCTATTTTTCTTGCTGGGCATGGTAGCTCACACCTGTAATTCCAGCACTTTGGGAGGCCCGGGCGGATCACTTGAGCCCAGGAGTTTGAGACCAGCCTGAGCAACATAGTGAGACCCTGTCTCTACTAAAAGTAGAAAAAATTACCCAGACATGGTGGCACACACCTGTAGTCCCAGCTAACGAGGAGGCTGAGGTGGGAGGATACTTAAGCTTGGGAAGACAAAGCTGTAGTCAGCTGTGATTGCACCGCTACACTCCAGCCTGGGCATCAGAGTGAAAAAGAGAATTTTTGTTGTTAAAACATTATTTAAAATTAACTGAATGTTCATACATGAAAATGTACATTAATGACAATGTATTGTGGAGTTTATAATCTAGGTAAAAGTAAACTTTAGCTACAACAAAAGGATTGTGAAGTCTGTACATGAAATTACACTATAAGAAGTTCTTACATTATATATCAAGTGGTCTAATATTAATTCAAGGTAAACTGTGATAAGTTAGGAATGCATATCACAGTCACTAGGGTAACAACTGAAAGACTAATGCAAAAAAGAGCACTAAAAATTCCATACAGATGTTGAGTACGACTGTGAACAAGCAGGTAGGATGCTGACTAGTTCTTATGCAGACTTCAATGATGTTCTCCCGTTTCCAATTCTATGGCCAACTTTCACCTCCTGTCATATTTGATTCGCTTTTACATGAGTTCCAACAGCCTGAGTCAGCTAACTTGAAAGGAGATTCACATTCAGAATTCGTTCTGATTTGTTTGCGATGAACGTAAAGTAATGACTAGAGCAGAAGGCATTTCATATGCTGTGCTACTGCCAGTGAGATTTACGGTCAGTCATGATACTGCAAAGTCTCATACCCAAGGACATGCTTGTAAACAAGACATTGTCTATCAGTGAGTCATCATCCTTTGGAAACATTCTAATAGACAGATGACACAACACCCCAAATGTGTTCTGAATCGGCACCATCCATGCAGAGCCCACAGCGTTTGTCTGAAGGTTATTCTCAGGTACACTTCACAAGCAGGTTGGCAATCATTGAGGATGAATAGAAAGCAAAACAAAACACATGCACAAGGATACTCAGACTGAGGTAAAGGATCCATCCGTTTTCTCTGTGACTGATTTCAGGGACTTTGAGAAAAAGTCAAAGAGTTACCATCTAACTGGAGCTGTGGCCCACACAGCAGTGGGAGGAGGTGTTGATGGTGAAAGAGACATCTGTGATCTGGAACACAAAGCAGTCCTGCAACAACATGTAAGCCCTACTTATGTTCCAGGGCAGGCCATTCATTCATTAGACAGAATGTAGAGGACACACTGCTGGTGAGCTGGGCACCGTGGGCAAATGGCCGAAATTCTGGGACTCTTGATTTCTTCAGTTGAAATGAGAGATGGGTCTGAATGATATCCAAGGTCCCTGTGATTCTGATTCAGTGCTGCAGTCAGATGCAACTGAGTACTACCCTCCTGTGTGGACAGCTAGGAGCTTCCTCCTGTAAGCCCACCTTTTTCTCCCATTCTCCAACCCTGTCAGCTTCAGATTCAGCTTTTATTCACACCGCAGGACTGGGTACATAATTTGTGAGGTCCAGCACAAAATAAAAATGCAGAGCCCCTTATTCATATGCTAATAAGAATTTTAGGATAGGAACAGCAGAACATTAAACAAAGCACAAGGGCCTTTAAGCTTGGAACCCTGTGACACTCAGGTGACATACCCACGAAGTTGACCCTGCTCCTGGGTTTTGGATACAAACACTTGACTAGTGATTCAGATTATTCTAAATGACAAAGAGGCAAATATTACATATCTGATGTTGGAATATTTATAAACCATTATTGAATGCACCTCCTTCGGTGTGTCCAATTATTACATGTGTATTTGTTATTAATTATTATTATTCAATTATTATTTGTTAATTATAATTTAATAATTATTCAGTTACTACATGTATAATAATTGAATACATGTGATAATTGAATATTAATAATACACATGTAATAACAATGGATTGATAATTAATGATTAATGGGTGAATACACTTATTCATTAATAATAACATAATTGTTAGTAATGATATTGATTAAACTTGTATAACTTGCCACCATACACAGAATGCTTTTCACCTAACACAATTATATTGGATTTTTAGAATCTTATGAAAAATAAAATTGTTTTCCAGATTAGGAAACTGAGGCACTGAGACAGACCATGATTCAAATCCGTTTTTTTAAAAACTCTTTGTCCAGTTTCCTTTCTATGATACCATAATGCCCTGCTACATCAATGCCTTGGACTTTTTTTTAAGCTTGATGAAACATACAGACTTCATTTAGAAACTTCAAAGTGCTCGAAGTGCAATTCCTCGTAGAAGATTGATCTGACTGGTTTTTATAAACAGGACTGGTGTCGCCGCTAGAAAACTAGCCTCAATTCAGCAAACCTTTATGAGTACCAACTGTATACTAGGTCTTTGGTGATGTCTTCTTTTGTCAGGTACAGAGGACACTTAAAGGAATGGCTTTTGTCCCACCACCTCGTGTTGCTCACTGCTTGAGCTAGGGTGACGGTGACGGGTCTTCAGTTGCCACAAAGCTCAGGGATTTCTAAACCTCACAATGAAGTTGCTGTTTCAGAAATAAAATGGCATGGTTCCCACATAATATGAGACTCTCATCTGACTGATAATATGCTATGCCTACCTTTCGTTTCATGATGGAGTCTGGGTGGGCAGGGGATAGGCTAGTGAATAAACACACAGGACCTGGAGTTCAGATTCCAGCTCCATAATTTACTAACTGTGTGATCTTCGACAAGTGCCTGACCTCTCTGTGCCTCTAAAATATGGGGAAATGTTTATTCCAATAATCCTGGAAAGGATTATTAAGTTAACTAAAAAAAGAAGTAAACCATGTAGTTTGTTCCCTAAAACTCAGACAATTTTTTATATATATATTTAAAAGGTGGTAAACTGAAGAGTTGATAGAAAAATGTTTCCAAAGTGCTTTTGTTAGCAGCATGATGGCCCAGCCAGGAACAGGCAGTGAACTAGGGTGGATAGAGGAGACAGCGAGATGACAAAAATGAATGGAAAATGTCAAAATTGAATCTGGGGGAAATGACATTAATGAAGGAACTGACAAACAGCACGCAAACTCAAGACAAAAAATACTTTAAATAAACTTTAGAAAAGTACAATTACCCATATCAGTTTATACAAGAAAATAAAAAGTATAGTCTTCAATTAATTTATTGACCCAGAACTGCATTATACTGAAAATTTATTTAAAACAATGCAAAAGGAGTTTAGAAATTGTTGAAAACAAATAAGGTTAAGATAATTTGTGGCAAGTTCAGATTTAGTTGATGATAGTTTTGCTTTATGCCAATGCGCTCCTGAAATATCTATTCGTATCGTGTTCCAAAATAATAGGGGACAATTGTTTGAAAATAATTATTCCTATTTTGGAGAAAATATGATGTAAGCTTATAAATAAGGCATGATCCATCTTTTGGATAGCCTGGCACCTAAGTCAATAAATATTTATGAAGTGTTTTTTTTTTGTTTTTTTTGTTTTTTTGAGACAGAATTTTGTGCTCGTCGCCCAGCTGGAGTGCAATGGTGTGATTTCAGCTCACTACAACCTCCCCCTCCTGGGTTCAAGTGATTATCCTGCCTCAGCCTTCCAAGTAGCTGGGATTGCAGGCACGCGCCACCATGCCCAATTAATTTTTGTATTTTTACTAGAGACAGGGTTTTACCATATTGGCCAGGCTGGTCTCGAACTCCTGACCTCAGGTGATCCACCCACGACAGCCTCCCAAAGTGCTAGGATTACAGGAGTGAGCCCCACACCCAGCCAATATTTATTAAATTTAATTGAAACTCTTAGAAGTACAGGTGGAGGCCTTTTTGGAGGACATTTAGTTTGGTTACCACAATTGACCTCTATCTTTAAATTTTCTTATGTTGATCTGTTACCAAAATGGTGTCTGCAGTTTATTCCTTGTCGACTCACAGAGTAGAGATCCAGAGAGGTCCCTTCACCCCGTGTCATCCGATTTCAGCCACCGCCTGCACGTCCTCAGCAAGGCATGATTCCCATCTCACAAAGCAATCCCACTAGAAAGCTTTGCTTTTTATTGAGCTTCTATTTATTCGTTTTCACATCTACTCCTTGTACTTTGTGATCTGGGAAAGTCATAGTAAGTATTCCATGGAATGTGTTTGCTATTATTTTTATGGCCACACTCCGAAGCAGCAGAGCATATGTTTCATGCTATTTAAACTGAACATCACTAAGGGTTTGAAGTCCTCACTCAAACTCTCATGTTCTTCTCTTCTTTCTGTAATTTAGCCATAAATTCATCGGACTTTTACATTCATTGTTCCTCTTTAAAAATGGTTGCATTCCTGGAGCTGGGCATGGTGGCTCATGCCTGTAATCTCAGCACTTTGGGAGGCTGAGGTGGACAGATCACGAGGTCAGGAGTTCGAGACCAGCCTGGCCAACTTGGTGAAACCCCATCTCTACTAAAAATACAAAAATTACCTGGGCATGGTGATATGAGCCTGTAAGCCCAGCTACTCAGGAGACTGAGGCAGGAGAATCGCTTGAACCTGGCAGGCAGAGATTGCAGTGAGCCGAGATAGCACCACTGCACTCCAACCTGGGCAACAGAGCCAGAGTCCATCTCAAAAAGAAAAAAGTATATATATGTGTGCATTCCTGATCATGCTAACCTTTTTCCTCAAGGCTCCATTTTGCTCAAAACAGAATACAATAATTTAAGTGCGGTTAGAGAAGCTTTATCAATTCTCATGTTCTGGACACTATTCTCTAACATCTAAGATCACAGTAATACTTTTTGACAATCGCATTACATTATTGATTCATTTTAAGTTATTTTACATCTGTTCTTCACCTATAGAATGGGGATGCCAATAAGGTACTTTAAAGATTTTATCGAGATTAAATGAGTTAATAATATATTTCATTTTAATTTTCTTTATTTTATTCTTTTCTTTTTTGGGGACAGGGTCTGGCTCTGACACCCAGGCTGGAGTGCAGTGGCATGAACACAGCTCACTGCAGCCTCAATCTCCCAGGCTCAAGAAATCCTCCCACCTCAGTTTCCTGAGTAGCTGGGACTACAGGTGCGTGCCAGGCCTCCCAGCTAATTTAAAAAATTTTTTGTACTTACATGGTCTTGCTATGTTGCCCAGGCTGGTCTCAAATTCCTGGGTTCAAGTGATCCTCCTGCCTCAGCGTCCCAAAGTGCTGGGATTACAGATGTGAGCCACCACACCCAGCCTCTAATGATATGTTTTAAATTATTAGAACCGTGCTTGGTACGTGATAAACTCTTGATAATTGCTGCCTACTATTATCATTATTATAATTACTATTATTAATGGTAAAGTAAAACTCCTAAGTGTTATTTGTACTAATGTTTATTACATTCTCCCCATCCATTCTCATGGGGATTTTGTTTTTATTTTTAAGGTAAGCTCGGGGTCTGTTAAATATCACCTTGCTAAATTTCCATTATGCCTACTTCTCTGAATCTGATCCTTTTATTCAATACATTCTGTGTACCTCTAGGCTGAGCGTTATCACACATAGATAAGTGTGTCATCTGTGTGCCCCAGGCCATCAAAGCACTGTTAAAAGTGGCAGAGTGGACAGTGCTGCAGACAATGCCCTGCAGCAGACCGCTCCAGACATCTCTCTAAGTTGACACTGATTTAATAATTAATTTTCTTTGGGAACAGACGCTCCGCCAGTAAATAACCCTCCCAAATTTACTATCATCAGCCTATATCCATGAGAAGATAGTTTCTGCATGGACAGATGCAGCATTAATGAAGGCACAGTCCTTGCCTCACTGGAGCACCTGTCCTGCCCGAGCGCTGATAGGTTTCTGTCCGTCCCTCTGACATCTCTTAGGTAAGCTTTTACAGCACCGGATAAGCAGTTAAAACAGCCAAGCGTTCTCTTACCTTGCCTGGCCATCTCTCTGTTAATTGTGTTTATAATCTCTTAAGGTTTCTTAAGAGAAACCTTAAGAGAAATCTCTCTGTTTGCCAGACCACGTCGGCAAATTGGAAAGAACACAAGGATTGTTTGAACAGCTTCTGCAGTGTGGCCAGGGATGTTTGGACTCTTGTTTCTGATGTTGGCATGAAGATGGGGAGGGGGACACAGGTGAAATAGGGAAACCGCTCTCGATTTGCACCTGGGATGTTCCTCTTCGTCAAGACGGAGGTAACTACATGGGGGTGGGGCTGAGTGAATTAAAATTAGGGCTGAGGATTAAAATTAGACCAGCTCATTGAAGTGCTTATTTTCACCTAAACAACACATCTGAGGTAGGTGTTGGGAGGAAATTCAATCAGCCAGGTAGAACTCACACACAAAGCACAGCAGACAGAATTGCTGCCATTTTCCCATCTTTCTTGCCAGCGGTATCGTGGTGTGGTTCCGAAATGCCTCCTGTCCGTAAGCATTACTAAGCCTGGCATAGTCATCCCAACCCTGTGGTCAGGACATGGCTCAGACACAGACATTAGATGCATGGTATAGGGTTTGGATTATGTCATATTCTCAATGCAAGAATTTCTATTTTTAAAAAAGACAAAGATGGGCCAGGTGTGGTGGCTCACACCTATAATCCCAGCACATTGGGAGGATGAGGCAGGTGGATCACAAGGTCAGGAGGTCAAGACAGTCTGGCCAAGATGGTGAAACTCCATCTCTACTAAAACTACAAAAATTAGCCGGGCACAGTGGTAGGCGCCTGTAATCCCAGCTACTCAGGAGGCTGAGGAAGGAGAATCGCTTGAACCTGGGTGGCAGAGATTACAATGAGCAGGGATCGCGCCACTGCACTCCAGCCTGGGTGACAGAGTTAGACTCCATCTCAAAGAAAAAAAAAAAAAGTTAAAGATGTCAGCATTTCTCCACACAACCCCAAAACAAATAAAGCAGAAAGTGTCGGCCTGCATTTTAATCTTGAGCATTGAGCCATTCTTTTCTTTTTCCAGTGGCAGCAATTTAGTGGGCGTTTCATTTGAAGGTAGTTTATGGACAACTGCATCCAATGTGTGGAAGATCTTGGAGAATAAGACATCTAAAAACTGCAAAATGTCTTCTACTTGAACATTTCAATTGATTCTTTTGGTGGGTTTGGTTAATGGAGCTTTTCGAACAAGCCCATTATAACTCTCTTTGATATTACCTTTTAAATTTTATTCCTTACTGTTATTACAGCCTGAAATTTTCTTTTGTTTGTCCATTTGTTTGTTAGTTCTCTATCTCCCCGAGCTGAATGTGGGCTGAATGAAGACAGTAGTCTTGTCTGTCTCATATTCCAATGCCCGGAATATATAGGTGTTTAACAAACCTTCACTGAATGAATAATCAGATTTCATAGTTATCTGTCTGTATGATATCAACATGTAAACTATATGTATATACCTATATATATATGCATATATAAATATACACACACACACACATTTTAAAGTGCATACTCCGTACCTGGCAAGCATGCATAATTCTTGATCTTTAGAAGGGAAAGGTGGAAAGGTGGAAAGAGAGGGAGAGACAAAGAAAGAAAGGGAGAAGAAAAGAAAGAAAGAAGATAGAAAGAAAGAAAGAAAAAGAAAGAAAGAAAAGAAAGAAAGAAAGAAAGAAAGAAAGAAAGAAAGAAAGAAAGAAAGAAAGAAAGAAAGAAAGAAAGAAAGAAGGGAAAGGAAGGAGAGGGAGAGAGGGAGGAAGAAAGAAGGTAAATAGAGACAGCACTAAGCACTATGGAGAGAATTAAAGTTGAGCCACATAATGTGGCTGAAGAATTATGTTAAACTGGGTGTTCACATGGCCTAAGCGAGTGACATTTAAGTTAGGGTCAACATGGAGAGGTGAGCAGGAAGAGAGTTTCAAATCAGGTGAGAGCTAGTCCCAATGCTCTAAGGTGGAAATGGGATTGGTGTGTTTGAGGGACAGAGGAAGGGCAGCTGGGAGTATGGTACATGAAAAAGACAGTAACAAAGAATAAGATTGGGCACATAGATGGCAGTTCCATCTTCTCGTGTTGTGTGCCAACGTAAGAAGTTTCTAATTTACTGATAGTAATGCGAACCCAACGATAAACTTTTAAAAGAAGAATGAAGCCATCCGATTAAGTATTTAAATGTTCATCCTTTGGGAGGCCGAGGCAGGTAGATCACGAGGTCAAGAGACTGAGACCATCCTGGCCAACATGGTGAAACCCCATATTTACTAAAACTGCAAAAATTAACCAGGTGTGGTGGTGGGCGCCTGTAATCCCAGCTACTCAGGAGGCTGAGGCAGGAGAATCGCTTGAACCCAGGAGGTGAAGGCTGCAGTGAACCGAGATCGCGCCACTGCACTCCAGCCTGGTGACGGAGTGAAACTCCGTCTCAAAAAAAAAAAAAACACAAAACAAATTTCATTCTTTAAGTCATGGGGCAAATGGATCGTAAGTGGGTAAGAATGGCAACAGAAAGACCAGTTAAGAAGCTGTTGCGGGCCGGGCGCGGTGGCTCAAGCCTGTAATCCCAGCACTTTGGGAGGCCGAGGCGGGTGGATCACGAGGTCAGGAGATGGAGACTATCCTGGCTAACACGGTGAAACCCCGTCTCTACTAAAAATACAAAAAACTAGCCGGGCGCGGTGGCGGCGCCTGTAGTCTCAGCTACTTGGGAGGCTGAGGCGGGAGAATGGCATGAACCCGGGAGGCGGAGCTTGCAGTGAGCCGAGATCACGCCACTGCACTCCAGCCTGGGGCACAGAGTAAGACTCCGTCTCAAAAAAAAAAAAAAAAAAAAAAAAAAAAAAAAAAAAAAAAAAAAAAAGAAGCTGTTGCATTAGTTCAGGCCGGAGATAATGGTCCATGCAACCAGGGTGATTATAATAGGGATGCCTAGAAATAGATTATTCCAGGTGTGTTTTGGGGGCTGAGTCAACTGAATTTGCTAGTGGATTAAACATGAGGGCATACGGGTAAAAAAAAAAGAAAAAGAAAAAGCACTTATGAAATTACTGCCTAGATTTTTTTTTTTTTTTGAGACGGAGTCTCACTGTGTTGCCCAGGCTGGAGTGCAGTGGCCCGATCTCAGCTCACTGCAAGCTCCACCTCCCGGGTTTTTACGCCATTCTCCTGCCTCAGCCTCCCGAGTAGCCGGGACTACAGGCGCCCGCCACCTCGCCCGGCTAGTTTTTTGTATTTTTTAGTAGAGACGGGGTTTCACCGTGTTAACCAGGATGGTCTCGAACTCCTGACCTCGTGATCCGCCCGTCTCGGCCTCCCAAAGTGCTGGGATTACAGGCTTGAGCCACCGCGCCCGGCTCTGCCTAGATTTTTGTCTTGAGTAACGAACTGCAAAGCTCTAACAAGTCAGCTGTCTTGTACTTCTCCATAGTTCTATTAATATTTGTCTAGCCTGGAAATTACCAAGACTCTTTACCCTTTGTTTTCTCTCATTACCTGGGACCTTATTAGTATTATTCATAGGAGCATCTTTAAAGTCAAGGTTAGGAAAATAATCAAGATAGTATATCCTGGCCAGGTGCAGTGGCTCACGCCTGTAATCCCAGCACTTTGGGAGGCTGAGGCAGGTGGATCACCTGAGGTCTAGAGTTCGAGACTGGACTGGGCAAAATGGCGAAACTCTGTCTCTACTAAAAATACAAAAATACAAAAATTAGCTGGGTGTGGTGGTTGTATGCCTATAGTTCCAGCTAGTCAGGAGGCTGAGGTAGGAGAATCGCTTGAACCTGGGAGGTGGAGGTTGCAGGGAGCCAAGGTCGTGTCAGTGTACTCCAGCCTAGGCAACAGAACAAGACCCTGTCTCCCCCCCGCAAAAAAAGATAATATATCCTACAAATGCTATTTAATTTTTTCCCCACTAGCTATTTGGTTTATGAATAAGAAAGATGTTTAAAAATAGTGACAAATGCAGTTGGGCACAGTGGCTCATGCCTATAATCCCAGCACTTTGGGAGGCAAAGGCAAGCGGATCATGAGGTCAAGAGATTGGGACCATCCTGGCCAACATGGTGAAACCCCGTCTCTACTAAAAAAAATAAAAATAAAAATAAATAGCTGGGCATGGTGGTGTGCGCCTGTAATCCCAGCTACTTGGGAGGCTGAGGCATGAGAATCGCTTGAACCCAGGAGGTGGAGGTTGCAGTGAGTCGGGATCGTGCCACTGCACTCCAGCCTGTTGACAGAGTGAGACTCCGTCTCAAAAAAAAAAAAAAAAAAGTCACAAATGAATTTAGGGGATCTATGGATTCTATTACTGATTCTTCAATTTTATGACCATAGATAAAAAGGAATGAATCTATTAATAAATAATTTTACTTTTGTGTAACTATGGGTTTATATAATATATGAGTATACATATGCATATGTATATATTATTTTAAACTCAACAGTTCTGATAGCAAGATGTTCAGATATGAATTAGTCCAAAGTATTTTGAAGTGCTCAAATGGAATATTTTATTATTGATACTGTTTAACTGTATCATCTCACATAATTGCTGCTCTATGTAAAGCCTATTTAAAACATTAGTGAAAACCCCAGAGTGTGCCATCAATAACATTGCTTTTCATAGGCTCGTTCTCTTTTTTTACAGAAAATAAGAAGACTAAAGAAACAACAAAAAGACACTTGAGACAATGGTTTCTTCTCTTTTGTTGATAAATTTGTCTGACTTTTACAGAGAACTCTCTAAATTTAATTCTTTTGTTTTTAAACATTTCTATTCTAAATTGGCAGACATCACAATTATTACCTTTCCAGAGAGAAAGGAAAAAGAATGCTAGAGTTACCTTAATTTTAATTTTTAGCTAAATGAGTTTCCTCTTTATTCACTAAGAAAATTGTATAATACCCACCTAAAATGTATGATATGCAGTACATATTTTAAGAAATTGTACACCACATCTCATCTACCTGCCCCCCAGCCCATCTCTGTGATCTAGAGGGTAAAAAACTGAGCAAATTGCAACAGTTTGGCCTTTTCTTCTACAACTTTTTCTTCCTCTGGGATCCTTCCAATCCAATGAATTACCCTCCTCCTTGGGTGTTGACTGTGATTCTTGAGCTCCTTTCTTTGTGCCGTTTCTGAGAACATTTCACCATAAATGGTTCCATCCCTCCTCCTCTATACACATCTCTATTCCTCCCATCATTTCAGGCTCATTCTTTCTAAAGTTTCCTTTAAAGTCTCACCTAACAAACTGGGCTATTCCTATAGTATTTACTTTTGGTAATATTTGGCATTTAGTTGATATGTTCAGATTGTTGGCCATTCGAAAGGGCAAGAGTAGCTCCTGTTGTATTTGACCTTCAGGTTATCACTTCGGGAAGATAAGTTTTAACTGTTTCCAATTAGCTTCCTTATCTGGATTGTGCATGTTGCATCCTTTGGTTGCCAATAGCAAAGATATGAAAATTGTAAAATCCATTACAATTTATAACTATACGTTCATTATCTAGAAATGTACCTGCCATGAATGAACGAATAAATGAAAAGAGCAGGGATTTATTATATTTTAATTTTTAAACGTTGAGTTGTGGGGTTATGGCACTGGTTTGGGTGATGGCCTGTTTGCGTTTATCAGGAGACTGGGATTATGTCAGGCAGGATTCTTAATTTCAAGCCATAAGATCTTACTTTGATTAAACAGAAAACTCTTTGTTTCCAAAGAAATGATATTCTTTGGAGTACCTGGTGCTCACAGAATCAACGGAAAACCAGAGGATCTATCTTGGAAAGAAGCAGAACTCAGGCCGGGCATGGTGGCTCCCACCTGTAATCCCAGCACTTTGGGAGGCTGAGGCAGGCAGATCATGAGGTCAGGAGATCGAGACCATCCTGACCAACATGGTGAAACCCCGTCTCTACTAAAAATACAAAAATTAGCCAGGTGAGGTGGCACGCACCTGTAGTCCCAGCTACTCGGGAGGCTGGGGAAGGAGAATCGCTTGAACCCGGGAGGCGGAGCTTGCAGTGAGCTGAGATCGCGCCACTGCACTCCAGCCTGGTGACAGAGCGAGACTCCTTCTCAAAAAAGAATAAAAAATAAAAAAAGAAGCAGAACTCAAGGTAAGTCTCGTGGTGGCCAAAAAAATGCAGATGTGATCGAGTGGAAGGAAAATACTGCAGGATGGAATTTATGGCTTGGGTTTCAATGAGAAAAATCACAGGTAAAAGAATTTTCTAGGTAGCAAGATCACATGCTAAGTGATCAGAACAAAGCAACTCAGGATGGACCCCTCAAGAGCTGCTAGATTCCTTCTATTTTTAGTGCCACACCTCAAATTAGTTGTCATTATTCTTACAGAAATGTTAAATCTCAGAAAATGGTAGCCCAATATGAGGGACTCAGAAGCATGTTTCTCTGACCTTATTCCCTCCTCTCGCTGGCCTGTTACTCTCCCCCAAGGTTAGGCATAGAAACTGGAATTCCCCTTCCTGAAGGCAGGTCGTAGAAACCGGAACCCCTTTCCCGTAAAGCCAGCCGTAAAACCCAGAAATATTACTCTAACTGCCCCCCACACTCCTCCCCACTTCTGTATAAAAACTTTCCGTAAAGAACTTACCTGACTTGTTTGGTTGTAAGTCATAACACCGGCATTCCAGAGAGGGGCCTGCCTCTTACCCAGAAGGAAGGAAAGCTGCAGAGAGGCCCAGAGGAACCTAAACAGAGAGCTGTTGCTAGGCTTCCCCACTCGGTCTATTACCATCAGATCATTCCCTTTTTGCCCAGTCGTATTTCTACACAGCTCTTCATCCTTTGTTGAATCTAAGCATAAAATGGACAATTTCTCCTGTATCTTTGGCTCTTCATTCTGAAGCCTCCCATGTCATGCAAAACGATGACCAAATAAATTTGTACGCCTTTTCTCCTGTTAATCTGCCTTTTGTCAGTGATTTTCAGTGAACATTCAGAGTGTGACAGGGAAGTTTTCTCTTGGCCTCCACAGAAAGAACTTTTTTCCTATTAGGGGATGGGGAAATGAATTAAAATTGCATTTGTTTCACAGGTGAGCTATTTCTGGACTAATACACTCTACAACTGATGTTATTTTGTTATTGTTCTTTTCTATGTTTGCAAGTCCCACAGAGACAGGTACAGATATACCTCTTTTGTCATTAATATTTATCATAAGATCTGAGTAGGTATTAGTGTAAGAATCTTGATAATTTATTCATTCACCTCCTCAACATTTACTGAGTCAAATTGTTGTGGAAGTAACCCAATTAGGGTGTGCGTGGGGTGTGTGTGTATGTGTGTGTGTGTGTGTTTGCAGGGTTGAGGTAGTGGGCTGAAATGGATTATTCACATTCCCAGCTGAGAGCTTGCAATCTTTTAGGGAGACAGGTATAAACAATTAACTGTAGAAATTATTTTGAAAAGTATAAAGAAAATTGACTTTGGAATCCCAAAGTCTTGAATTCTGATCCTGGCTCCTACATTCACTTTACTTTAGTAAGACCTCGGGTGAATCATTCAGTCTTAATTAGACCAAGTTTCTCATCTCTAAACTGTAAAGTTGCTATAAAGATTAAGTTGCTATGAAGATTAAACTAATGAGGATTAAATGAATTATAGCATATAAAGCGCCTATTCAAATGCTTGACACAAAGTAGACAAAAGTAGTTTTATTTTTAAGTTCTTATATATGTATTTTTTAAAAAGTGCTGTTGGTTCTGAAATGAAGGACTAATTTATTCTGATTGTGAAGGCCAGGAAAGAAATTTAGGGATACGTACCACTTTGGTGAGTACAGAAGGGGCAGAAAGTTAGAGAGAAAAGCATGGGTTTATGGAAATGCAGGAACAGTTCACACTCTGGTGAGGCTCCAGTGTAATTAGTATGACGCTCTTTCATAGTGGATGGTTCTGGAAAGGAACCGCCCTTTCAGTTTGATAGGCAAAGGAGTTTGTTCTTTATTCTGCTTTTATATAGGATGACTAAAAGCAGGAAATTTTCACGATCTGACACACCTTTAGGAAAAGAAGCCCATTAGAGAATGAAAGATGCATTGCAGAAGTGCGATCCATGAGTAGCAGATCAGTCAGGAAACTCTTGAAATCCCTCAGGCAGAAGATGAACTGAATTAGAGAAGTGGAGTAGGCATAGTGGGAAAGGGTCATTTCAAAGGACATTGCGGTGGTAGAATTAGCAAGATTTGGCAAGTGAACCAGAGAAAGCTGATGATACCAAGATGTCTTACATAGGGAACCATAAGTGGTAATCAAAGTAAAGAATATAATATAGGCAGAAGGTATGGGGAGGAAAGGTGATTTCTCTTTTAATAGATTGGGAACAGGACTTGAAGATTATCAGCAGGTAGTTGAAAATCTTGGACTGGAGTTGGGGAGGAAAATTAGGGTTGGAGTTTACACTTGGAAGTCTTGACATTGAAGTGATCAGATGAAACTAACCAGGAATTTAATAAGAAAGTGCAGTGAGAAATTTAATGAGAAACTGAGGAGAGTTGGGGGCAGAATAGAATCCTGGGAAATGTCTGCATTCAAAGATGAACAGAAACTAAACTAAGCAATAATCTGGGGAGAGTGGATGAAATTCAGGAAGGTCTAGAGTCATGGAAGCTGAAGGGGAGGGAGCTTTAGGAAGATTGCTTTGGTTGCCTGCAATTATGGTCCTGGAGCTCCACTGGGAGACAAGAAGTTGGAGGGGCAGGGGAATGTGTTGCTCTTAGTTTCCACATGAGAAAAATTAAGATGCAAAGGATGTAGGGAAGGAGCTAATTTAAGTCAACCAGTGCATCCCTATTAGAGCTAGAATTAGCATCTGGGTTGTCTGACTCCAGCTTGAGTTTGTTAACCTCTTTGTCAAAGATTTTGTGAATGATCAAGTCATGGGAAGAATTTGATCTGGGTATTGGTTACGTGGACATGTTTATCATTGAGCTGTACTTGTAACATATAAATAAGTATTTTTCTGCCAGTATGCAGCAATTAAAAGCTTTTGTAAAAAAATCATGGGAAAGAGAGAAAAAGGAACAGTTTGTGAAAAAGGTAATATTTGAATATCTCATTAATGTAAGCTTCATTAATTTTTTGTTATTATTTTCAGTTCCAGATCACTTCTTACAGTTGTTTGTGTTAAATTTCGGGTATAATTTATTTTCACATGAGATTAACTTCAGTGGTCACTTTAACTGAAGGAACCAAGGCTTTGGAGTTGTTACTAATAATTTCAATAAAATTCATCTAACATGTATTTTATATTTATATGTTAGGGTTATTAAACTGTACAATTTTATTTAATCCTCATACAGGCAGAAGAAGCAAGTACTTCTGCCACCCACATTTTGCAGATGAAAGATCTAAATGCTAGACATGCTATATGACCTGCCAAAGGTCCTATAGCTAGCAGGCAGTAAAGCTTGAATTCTAACCCCTTCTGTGTGATGATAGCAGTGGTTTTTCTGATTGATGGACTGAGGTTCATCAATATCCTGACACTGACTAGTTGTCAGCTAAAAACAGAGTAGCTATATTTATTTCATCTAGAGAAACACAGTAGATATCTGCTGTTGTTTTCATTCCCATCATCCTTTCTCCTCTTTTTTTTTCTGGAAGCCACAGCTTTTTTTGAAAGGGAGGAGGATAGACTTCTATCATTCATTCTGTTAAAATCCTCACACATTTTGGTTTCTTTTCTTGCTTTATTGCATTGACTAGCACCTCTAGTACATGTCAAATATAAATAGCACTGGCATTTTTACTTTGTTCTTGATTTTAGAGGAAAAATTTTTAATATTTTATCATTCAGTATAACGTTTGCTGGAAGATATTTCTAGATACTCTTTACTAAATAAATAAAGTCCTTTTATTTGACTCACTCTGTTGCCAGGCTGGAGTGCAGTGGCATGATCTCAGCTCACTGCAACCTCCGCCTCCCAGGTTCAAGTAATTCTTCTGCCTCAGCCTCCCAAGTAGCTGGGACTATAGGGGCAAGCCACCACGCCCAGCTAATTTTGTATTTTTTTTTTTTTTTTTTTTTTTGTTACTACAGATGAGGTTTCACCATGTTGGCCAGGATGATCTTGATCTCTTGACCTCATGATGCGCCCACCTCGGCCTCTCAAAGTGCTGGGATTACAGACATGAGCCTGGCCAACAAAGTCCTTTTTTAATTCTTTGTTTGCTAAGGGCTTTTATCATAAATAAATCAGATGAATAATCAGATGACTTTTTTTTACATTTCTTGAGATGATTGTTTCCTTTTATTCTCTTCATATGGTGAATTACATTAACTGATATTACATGTTATGCCAATTTTCCATTCTTGGACTAAACCAAACTAGGTTATGATATATTACCTTTTTTCTATATTAGTGGATTTTGTTAGCACAAATGTTTAATGGTTTTGCATATGGGTTTATGACAATGATTGGTGTTTGATTTTTCTTGTAAAGTCCTTGTCAGGTTTATTATGGAGATTACGGTAACCTCAAAAAAAAAAAAAAACAGCTGGAAAATGTTCCGTTTTTTCTGTTTCCTGAGAGAACTTATGTAAGATTGGTATTTTCTTTTTCCAAATGTGTTTAGAAAAATTTATCAGTAACAACATTGCTGTCATCAATTTTCCTATGAAAAGTTTTTAAATTATAAATGTATTTTCTTGCACAAATATAGAAATATTCATATTCTTAGGAATGATACAAGTTTTCTTGTGTCAGTTTGGTTAGCTTGTGTTTTTTCAGAAATTTGTTCATTTTATCTCAGTTTTCAAATGTGTTGGCATACAGCTACTCAAAATATTCTATTAACTTTTTAATGCCTATATGATCTCTAAAACTCATTGCTCATTATGGATTTTTTCTGCCTTTTTTATGATCAGTATTGACAAGTGATCATCAACTATATAAGTCTTTTCAAAGAACCATCTTTTTTCTTTGTTATTCCTCTATCATGTGTTTGCTTCAGTTATATTGATTTCCACTCTTATTTTTTATTTTTTTCTAGTTTTCGTTTCCTTTGCATTTAATTTGCTCTTCGTTTTTTAATTTTTTGAGTTTGGTGCTTAATCATTGATTTTTCAACCTTTGTCTCATGTATATTTTAAATATAAATTTCTTTCTGAGCATGACTTTATCTGAACCTTACAAGTATTGAGATGGTTACATTATCATTATTGTTTCATTCAAACTATTTTCTAATTCCCCTTGTAATTTCTTCTCTTGCTCTTGAATTACTAAAAAATACAGTCTTCCAAGTCCATGATATTTTCTACTTATTTTTCTTACCCATTTCTAGGTTAATTCCATTTAGGTTGAAACATATACTTCACATTTCCAAAGCTTTGAAACTAGGTAGATAGGTAGGTAGGTAGGTAGATAGATAGATAGATAGATAGATAGACAGATAGATAATGTTTAATTTTGGTAAATTGTGTATTTGGGAAGAATAGTATACACTTGTAGTGTTTTGAATATTTCAACTAGATCAAGTTTGCAATCTTTTTTTTTTTTTTTTTTTTTTTGTCTTTTATCTCTTTACTGATTGTTTGTCTGCCTGGTCCATCATTTGCTAAGTATTTGTATGGAAATCTCTCACTACAATTGTGAATTTACATATATCTCCTTTTACTTCTGATAATTTACCTTTGTATATTCTGACACTATTTATTAACTGTGTACAAGTTTTAAAATGTGTCTTCCTCATGGATTGACTTTTATCATTATGGAAAGTGATCTTTATCTCTAGTGGTGCTTCTTGCTATACCATCTACTTTGAGATTAGGATACTTTGATTAGTATTTTTATGGTATATATACTTTCTATTTTTAGTTTCAACTTTTTATATTCTTATATTTAAGGTGAGTCTCTTGTGTCATATAATTATATTTTAAATCTAGCCTGATAATGTTTGTTATTTAATTGTAGTGTTTAGTCTATTTATATTTAATGTTATTGTTGATATATTAAGTTTAAAATCTAGAGTTTTACATTTATTTTCTAATTAACCTAGCATACTCTTTATTTGTTCTTTTTTTTTTCATTCTTTTGGATAGATTCAGTATTATTTATTTTTTCATTTCTTCCCAATACTAGCTGGTCAGATACACATTCTTTTACCATTGTATTGATAAATACAATGCTTACCCTAGCTTATGAAATATAATACATCTCTGAAATTCAAGTCTAACATAAATTACTATTTTTACCAACACCAACTCAGTGCAAAAGCTAGAGTACACTTTATCCTCATTTACTCATATTCTAATTTATGTCTTCATGTGTTACAATGTTCTAAACACTTAAGAATCTGTAAGACTTTAGTATTATTGTTTTATATTGTCAATATTCACTTTTATTTATCTGCACATTTATTCCTTTCAGTCACTCTTCATTCCTTTCTGCATTTTCAAATTTTTGTTCTTCACTGAATTGTATCACCTCATTTAATCTTTTAAATATTTTAATCACTGTTATCTTAAAGTTCCTATCAGATAAATACAACAACTGCATTTTCATGGATATTTGTGCACTGTCTGGTTTTCTTTCCCTCTTGCTAGCTGGTCAAATCTTTTAATAAGCTATTAATTTTCCATTGAGTGTCATATATATTAGATGAAAACTTGCAAGGTATTTTGAGGCTTAAATGAAGTGTTTCTCGATGCTCTCTGATGACTTTGAACAGATGGGATTCATATAAATTTTTTAGTACAAATTTACTTCTTCTTGAATATCCTTTAGTATTTTCTCTGTTCATCTGCTGCTGGTGCATTCAGTTTTTATTTGTATGAAAATGCCTTTATTTTGTCACCTTTTGTATTGCACTTAATACTGATACGTAATTACAGGTTGATCTCTGCCGCTACCCCTTTGTAAAGATACCTTTATACTCTCTTCTGGCTTCCATTGTTTCAATGGAGAAGTCAGCTATTAGCTGTCATTCTTATTTGTCCTCCCTTTGAAGTTAATACACTTTTATCTCTATCTCTTTCTTTTTTAAAGATTTCTCTTTGACTTTGGTTTTCAGAAATTTAACTATAATGCATCTATCTGTGTGGTTTTCTTTGTATTCATTCTTCTTAAGGCTCACAGCACTTCTTGAATTAACAACAGTTAACTCAGTTTGGAAAAATCCTTAGTAACTATCTTTTCAAATATTGCGTGTGCCCCATTTTTCTTTTCACTGTCTTACTGAAATTTCAATTACATGTGTATTAGATCTTTTCATTATGCCTGTCCCATAAATTTTGCATGTGCTTTTCTTTATTTTCTCTCATTTTTTTTCTCCCTCTTTTGTTCTCAATATTTACTTCTGACCCATCTTCCAATTCACTACTTTTTTCAATAGTCCTGTATGTCCTATTGTTATCTCTATCTGTAAAGTTTTTAATTTCGGGTCTAGAATTTATGTTTTCTTTGTTTTTATAATTTTTTGTTCCTCACTGAATTGTATCACCTTATTTAATCTTTTAAACATTTTAATCACTGTTATCTTAAAGTTTCTATCAGATAAATACAACAACTGCATTTCTCATGGATAGTTTTGCACTGTCTGGTTTTCTTTCCCCCTTGTTAGTCAAATTTTTTTGTTTGTTTGTTTGTTTTGTTTTGTTTTAGATGGAGTCTTGCTCTTTTCGCCCAGGCTGGAGTGCAATGGCATGATCTTGGCTCACTGCAACCTCTGCCTCCCAAGTTTGAGCAATTCTCCTGCCTCGGCCTCCTGAGTAGCTGGGATTACAGGGGCCCGCCACCACACCCAGCTAATTTTTGTATTTTCAGTAGAGAGGGTTTCGCCGCATTGGCCAGTCTGGTCTTGATCTCCTGACCTCAGGTGATCCGTCCACCTCGGCTTCCTAAAGAGCTGGGATTACAGGCATGAGCCACTGTGCCTAGCTGGTCAAATCTTTTTAATATGCTATTAATTTTTCATCTATCAGGCAGCTAAGTGAGATGCCAATCACCTTAATCCTTTAGGAATTGAGCCGACCTAAAACTTTTCTTAAATCTTTATAAGGGCTATTCTATTTTCTGTTTACACTCACTCGCAGGGTGAAGTCCTGTAGATTCCAGACTGATATCCTAAGTCTTTATCCAAGGATTTTTCATCCCTGGAAGGCACTAAACTCAAATTCGTGTTGTCCTTCTCAGTGCAACTTTTAAATACTCCTGTCAACCTCCAAGCCTTTAGTAACTGCTTTGGGGGTGAACATCTCTTGGCTTCCCTCTCTCAGATTATTTACCCTAAAGCCCCTCTTTACCTTGATGGCTCTCTGATGACTTCAAACAGATGGGTTTTGTACCTTTGTACCTTTTGTTCAGCCTTTATAGTTATTTTCAGTAGGAAATTGGTACAAAATAAACTGATCTCCATTGCCATAAGCAGAAGTTAGCTTCATTTTTTTTTTTTAAAGAACAAAACCCTTGCCTTTGCAGTTTTTTAATTCACTTTCTGAAAGTCAATGGCTTCATTTTAAATTTCCATTACTGAGTTTAGGGAATAGTTACATCTAGAGGCATGAGAAAGTTGGAGGCTCCATCGCTGACTTGTTAGAATATAGCTTTTAGTTAGAGCTACACAGCAGACATTTCTTTACAATTTCATCTGATTTAGGACCAGTTGTTAGGCTTCATAATTCAAGTCCAAGAGTCTATTATACTGATAAAATTCTTAAAAAATCATGTTTCCGTTGAATGTCCATTGGTGCCCAGAAGTAGCAAGCTGTAGAATATGGGATGTGAAGTTTTGTCTTTTCTCAATATAATTTTTGCCTTTGTTGGGTTTCAAGGAAAGCAGAACAAAAATCTAAGGGAAAATGATGATGAAAATGTAGACAAAATTAAGTAAAGAAAATTAGGAAATAAAGTTAGAAGAAGAAAAAATTTAGGTTCCGTGTAGGTGAAATAAATTGAAGACTAATATGTATTGTGCTGTCTAACGCATATAGACGGTGCTTATATTTATCCAGGACTAGAGATTTCTACAGAAGAATAGAAAATCAACAATTTAAATGGTGACAAGGGAACTCCTAAGAGAGTATTGTTAGCAATGTTTTATTTGTCTTCCATATCAACTAGCATGATTTATTCACATGTTCCAAGCATATTCCCGGAACATTCATTCAGATACTTCATCTCCTAGAGTGAAAATTAATAGTTCTTTAATCCTTTGCTGATCTCACCTGAAAGTTATGTTCTTTCCTCTGACTTTCTGTAGCAGAAGTCTCACTCTTAACACACATTCAAGTGTTTGTGTACTGTCTGTTTCCAGACCCTGTCCCTACTTGGTATGAAACTCAATCTTCTTAAGTTGTGTAAGTACTCTAGGTCCTTCTGGAGAAGTATGCTGAAGACTGCTCTAGACTATTTGTCTGTATGTATTTAATTTATCCTTATTGAGCATATGTTAAGCAACTAAACACTATGTCCAAATTTGGTGTTATAAATTCAGACAGGATGAATTGATTGATAATACTGGCTAGATGAGACACGCTAGTTGGAAATCACATTAGCTAATTTTCAGGAACCAGGATGTTAGAAATTATCATTCTAAGAGACCTGACCAAACATGGTGGGGGCCAACTCCATGTGCTAACACAGGAGGGTGTCAAAGAGAGCCTGAGACCCAGATCCAGGGGGATACTCAGGACCATCTTCAGGTACAGTAAGCAATGGATGAGGTTTTGAGGGAGAATTAGTTTAGAATAATTCTTAGCTTAGCCATGTGATTATGGGCTTAGGGAGGACAAATGATTCAAAATTAGCTTAAGAGTTTACTTAAGTCTGATCTTGTAGGTTGTAAGAAAAGGAAGCAAGAAGGCTGTAGACAAGGACAATTTAGAATTCCCAATACAAACGTTTGTGTTATATTTAAATGACATGTTTAAATCCTATCCTAGAGATGTGTGGCCCATTCTATGTCATTCTTCAGAACCCGCCCATTATTATAGTTCTTTGAATACAGGTTTTTGGGTTTTCTGAAAGAGGCTATGTTTCTGCACCTTAATTTTCTCCATTGTGTTTAGCATAAGAGTACTTAAAAAGTAGGTGCTTAAAATATTTTTTCAAGTAAGTATATATGTGTGATTTTTAAAATATCTCTAGTGGCTAGATGGATGTTGAATTCAGCCTTTGGATTTTCCTGAACTCTTGTTACTGTGGGGTTCTGAACTTGCCTTGGGTATGAGGCAAGAATGAAGTGAGGAGTGAGAAACAGAAAATCCTCCTCATTTTCTGTTTTCTCCTATTTTCTTCTTCTCTCACCTGGGCTCTTTTCTGATGGGGAATAGCAGATCGGTCCGGCAAGGGAAAAATGTCACAAAAAGGAATTTGTTTCATGGATAAATATTCATCTTTTGATTAGGCCTATTTAATGTACCAGAAATTCATATCGATTCATTTAAAACTACATCCTGGATGACTTCTGTTTCTAGAAGCTGAAGTAGACATTCGTTTCCTTTTCCTCCAACTAAGTACAACTTTGTATACTAAGTAAAAATTCTGAACATTATGCATAAAACATACATAAAGGACTCTGAAAAGTGAAGAAAAGAAACATTTGAGCTGGGATCTTTGGGACCTGAAAAGCCACGTGGCAGTATGTTTTTAATGCTGAAGAACTAGAATCCTGGAGATGCCGACAGGCGCAGACAGAAAATAAAACCAAGCCAAATCAAAATCAAAGCAAACCAAACACACACTCACACACACACACACACACACACACACACACACACACACCTGTTTTCTCTAGTCAGATGATCAGGAAAGGGACAGGCTGGCGAGATAGAGAGCTTTTAGACAATAACCTTTCTATTCCAGCCAAACACCACAGAAAAAAGTGTGGCCCCACCTCTACTCACTTTAGCAAAGCCTAAGTAGAAAACCTAGACTTTGACCCTTGTGAGGCTCTGATGAGACCAAACACCCTCACCAGGGTGATGACAGAGGAAGCCCAGTAAGGAGCCTGAATTTACATCTCTGCTTTAGAGGGTAGTAAGGCACCCCTGCCTGCCTATGAACAACTCTATACACATGAATTGGGCAACTTAGATGAAGCAGGTCAATTCCAAACAAGATACAAGTAAACCAACATGAAATAGAGAATCTGAAAGGCCCTATGACTATTAAGGAACTTAAGTTTATAATCTAAAACTCCCCAAAAAGAAATATCTAGGTCCGGATGATTTCACCAGAGAATTCAACCAAAAGCTTAAAGAAAAATTAACACCAATTCTACACAATCTCTTCCAGACAAAAGAGTAGAAGACAACACCTCTTAAATCGTTTTATGAAGTAATATTACCCTGAACCAAAACCAAAGGCAATTCAAAAAAGGAAACTAAAGACCGATATATCTCTTAAATATAAATAAAAATATATTTAACAAAATATTAGCAAATAGAATTCAGCAACATATAAAGAGTTATACATCATAAAGTGGGATTTATTTGAGAAATGCAAGGATGATTCATTCTTTGAAAATCAGTGTGTTTAATTGTATTAACAGGCTAAAGAAAAAAGACTCACATGATCATATCAACTAATTCAGAACAAGCATTTAACAAAATTAAATACTCATTTATGATAAAAATTCTCATAAAAATAACAATAGTGGAGGCCAGGCATGGTGGCTCACTCCTGTAATCCCAGCCCTTTGGGAGACCAAAGAAGGTGGATCACGAGGTCAAGAGATCAAGACAATCCTGGCCAACATGGTGAAACCCTGTCTCTATTAGAAATACAAAAATTAGCTGAGTGTGGTGGCATGTACCTGTCGTCCCAGCTACTTGAGAGGCTGAGGCAGGAGAATTGCTTGAGCCCAGGAGGTGGAGGTTGCAGTGAGCTGACCCATCATCTGCTTACATTTCCGTCTTATCCAACATGGAATCCATTGTCATAGCCATATGCTAGTACTGGATCAGAATAATGGTTAGATGGCTGGGCATGGTGGCTCACGCCTGTAATCCCAGCACTTTGGGAGGCCGAGGCGAGTGGATCACCTGAGGTGGGGAGTTCGAGACCAGCCTGTCCAACATGGAGAAACCCCGTCTCTACTAAAAATAAAAAAAATTTAACCGGGTGTAGTGGTGCATGCCTGTAATCCTAGCTACTCGGGAGGCTGAGGCAGGAGAATTGTTTGAACCTCGGAGGCAGAGGTTGCGGTGAGCCAAGATTGCACCACTGCACTCCAGCCTAAGCAATGGGAGCCAAACTCCATCTCAAAAAAAAAAAAAAAAAAAGAAAAAAAAGAAGAATTATGGTTAGGAAATGTAATTTGGGGGAAAAGAAGTTTGAAGAAAAGCCATAATAATCAGGTAAAGATGCTAGGAAAAAAAATATTAGATGATGTTTCTTGTGGTCTTTTGCATCAGTTGATAAATTGGACTTAATCAAAATTTGAAACCGTGTTACTTTATGAATGTACCAGTATTCGTTTATCTGTTTGCCAGGTGGAGGATACTTGGGTTGTTTTCAGATTTGGGAAATTATAAGTAAAGCCTCTGTAAACTTTCATAAGCAGGTTTTTGAGTGAGCATCAAATTTTTTTGAGTGAGTCAGTGTGGTTAAGTATGTCGTTTGTGACATTCCTTTATTATCCCTTAAATATTGATGTCTTTGCGATGTTTCCCATTTTTTCCCTGATATTGATAATTTGTAACTTCTCTCTGTTTATCTTGGTCCATCTGGCTAGAAGTTTGTCGGTTTTATTCATTTGTTTCTAAGAATCAGATTTTGATTTTCCTGTTGGTCTTTTTTTTTTTTTTGCTTTCAATTTTATGGATATCTTCAGTTAACTCTGTTATTTCTTTTCTTCTGTTTGTTTATGGGTTTAATTTGTTTTTCTATTTTTCTTTCTCTAGTTTATTCAGATGGAAACTGAGATGCTGTTTTTAAAATTTAGGCATTTGGTGGTATTAATTTTCATCGAAGTGGTGTCTTCAATGCATACCACAATACTTAACATGATGTGGTTTTGTGTTTATTTAATTCAAAATATTTTCTAATTTTTTTCATGACTTCTCTTTGGCTTCTGGTTATTTAGAAGCACGTTTTTAAATTTCACAACATTTGAGGACCTTCCAGCTATTGTTCTGTAACTGAGCTCTATTTTGATCTTTCAGGCAGGAAACATAATTTGTATGATTTTTAGTTTTCATGATTTGTGAAAGTTTGTTTTATAGCTTAGAATATGGTCTAATTTGGTGAAAGTTCTAAAAGCACTTGAAAAAATGTATATTCTGTTCTTGTTGAGTAGAATCTTCTGTAGATATTAAATCCACTTGATTGGTACTGTTGTTCATGTCTTCTATATCCTTACCTATTTTTTGTTTGTTCTACTAACCACAGAGAAATTGTGGTTGAAATTGAAATCTCCAGTCATCACTTTGGATTTTTCTGTTTCTCTTTTCAGTTCTATCAGTTTTTGCTTCGTGAATTTTGAACCTCTGTTGTTAGGTGGTCATAGAGATTTCATATTAAAATAAAATAGAATAAATCCTTCAGACAAATAGAAATAGAAATTTCTGTTTATTTCTTGTTAAGAAGTTATCTTAAAAGCAGAATGATCTTTATACGTAGACCATGTGGACACAGTTTCTTGTGATGTCCTTAGACTTGACTAGTGTTTCTCAAATATTAATGTTAAAAATCCTATAAAGGTGTACACACAAATTCATGTATATTTCATGGATGATTTAAGGAATGTACCAGAATAAACTTAACTCTCCCTGATTTTTCTGTTGTGGACATACTTTAGTATATTACCTCCTGCAAAAGTCCATTTCCATAATATTTTCTTTCGTCTTTATTCTGCTTGAGAATGTCCAATTCAAAGGTTACTTCCTCAGTCAAACTTCTATGAACTGCTTTTTTTCTCAGTAGATTAATTCAAGCTTTTATAACTCTTCAAACATATTTCTCTCATGGAACCTGAAATTCTATTGTACATGTTGCCTATCTGTTATCCAAAATACTTCGGACCAAAAGTGTTTTGAATTTGTTTTTTTTTTTTTTTTGGAATGTTTGCACATTCATAATGAGATTTCTTGGGGATGGCGCCTAAATCCAAACACAAAATTTGTTGACGTTTTGTATACACCTTACCCACATAGCCAGAAAATCATTTTATACAATATTTTAAATAAATGGAAATGAAGTTTGTGTTACATACTTAGGAAGCAAAGTTTATGTGAAGTACTTATGTGTGAAACAGGAAATACAGTGGAACTTTCTACTTGTGGCCTCATGTCAGCACTCAAAAAGTTTTAGATTTTGGAGCATTTCCGATTTGGGAATTTCAAATTAGGGATGCTCAACCTGTGTTTCAATACCTATGAGATGCCTTCCAAGAATAACTTCATCATTTGTTTTGACATTGCTTGTCATAGCAACCTGATGTGCAGTTAGGTACTTACAGGTTATTTTTAAATGATGAATAGATGAATAAATGAATATAATTTTTCTGCTATCGTCAACAGAGTGGCCAGGTAATTATGTTTTTATTGGCTCTTGACCTCACTTAATAATCGTGAAGTCATGATCCCTAGACTACTTCACTCAATACATCTTTTTTTCTGCTGATCAATTAGGCAGGATGCTTATTATCACTGAGTGCAATAATAATGCAGTCGTTGAATAAGTGACACTCATTATTTCTCCACTTTTCCTGGTATAATCTTCCTTTTTCTGTTGTTGATTGATGCAAAGTTGCATGACAATGCTTCGCCTTTGCTTCCCGGATCCACAGGTGAGCTACTACTCTCAGAGGGCAGTTCTCACTCCCATCAACTCCTGTCCATCTGCCTCAACAGGGTACTGCTGTCACTTCTTTTAGCTGCTGCTGTCTCTTTCCTGATGATAATGCCAGCAGTGTGCTTTGAATGCCTACGAAATGCCAGGTTCTCTGATGTCCTACGTGTGCCAAGGTGGTACAGAAGTAGAGGGAATACCCCTCTCTCCCTACTGTTTACTTTTCCAAATGTTTCCCATGTGGCCCTGCAATGCATTCCACTGTTTTACTACATAGAGCCTCTTTCTCTTACTCTCTTACTAGAATTCAGGTGGGAAGGTGTGGGAGGCCTAGGCTGGAAAACAGATTTGAACTCATAGAAGCATTTCTCTTCTCTATCGTGTAAGTTTTGTACTTGACCAAGTTTGACTCCTTTTTCTTTGAGAGTGATTTTTTCTGCACAGGAGACTTTTCAATACCATATGTATGTAGATAGACTTCTTGTAGACCTGGCCCACCCATTTACTTGATATATCTAGACTGTTGAATTCCAGGGGTCATGTCAGCTGTAAGATAGCAAGATTTATTGTACTTTGGGTAGCTACAGGGCCTGTTTAGTTATTTGCAATAGTATGGGCCAGGCCAGAAAGGTTCTACTCCTGCCTGTTCAGATGGAGCACGTGGTGACTGAGCTGAGCCTTTTGCAGGTGCTGATAGTGGAAATTGAGTGCCACAGGTAGGCACGCGACTAAATCATACTGCAACCATTGATGGGGGGAAGCAATTAGTAATGGAAATTTTCAGAAGAAACAGTGTAATAGGGTAACTTACCACACGAACGAAGTTCAAGGATGAAGAAGTGGGACATGGTCTACTTTTATGTCCAAGCAACGACAGTGGTATTTGGGTGATCTCTAATGAGGAGAAGAACCCAGCCAGCAGACTCTGTTCTGAGTCGGGGCTTCGGGCTCTGGATAAGGGACAAGCAAGCACACGGCAGAACCCAGAGGATTACCAAAATGAAAGCATATAAATGTGGACCAGAGCACAGTATGTATGCATTTTTCCATTCCTTCTTTAAGAAGAAAAAAAAAAAAAGTTTGGGAGGCTGAGGCGGGTGGATCACCTGATGTCAGGAGTTCGAGACCAGCCTGGCCAACATGGTAAAACCCCATCTCTACTAAAAAAAAATAGTAATAATAATAATAATAATAATAAAATAAATAAACTGAAAAATTAGCCGGGCATGGTAGCATGTGCCTGTCATCTCAGCTACTCGGGAGGCTAAGGCAGGAGAATCACTGGAACCCACGAGGCAGAAGTTGCACTGAACCGAGATCACGTCACTGCACTCCAGCCTGGTGACAGAGCGAGAGTCCGTCTCAAAAAAAAAAAAAAAAGTGTGAGATGCTGGGTTAGGAAGAAGCCAATTCATAAGACCTGGAAAAACCAAGGCTACGGAATGGGATGAATACTCAATTTTCAAAACGGAGACACAATACCCAGGTCAGAATAGTGGCAAGTGTAGCTCTCTGCTGGCACCTGAGCGTGTGAGTTATCATTTAGAACACATTCAGAGTCACACTAACATCGATGGAGGTGGGGGTTGTGTGTCTCCAGTGCTTTGTACGCCATGACCTCATTCAGTTCTCTCAGTTGCCTGGTGAGGGGCATACTGTCTCCATTTTTAGAGTTAAAGTGAGTGATGATCACAGCTGTGACAAATGGAGTATGATGTTTTATTCTTTGGAGCCCTATGGGGCATGCTTAGTTATTTACAACAGGATGGGCTGGGCCAGAAAGGTGCTCGTCCTGTCTGCTGAGGATGGAGTGGACAGTAGCTGAGCTGTGCCTATTGTGCATGGTGATGGCAGGGACCCAGTTCAGGGACATGAATGGACTTAGTCAAGGACCCAAAATTAGCATGAGGCCAACAGAGAGCAAGAATTCCAACCCAGCCCTTCTTCGGCCAATGTTCCGGCTTTTCTTACATCACAATGCTATAGGTTGTGACTCTGTGGTGTACTAATGCTTCCTGATCTGTTAAATTAGAGAGCAGGCCAGGAATGGCTCACATCTGTAATTCCAGCACTTTGGGACATGGGGGCAGGAGGATTGTTTGAGGCCAGGAATTTGAGACCAGCCTGGGCAACAAAGCAAGACCCTATCTCTACAGAAAAATTTAAAATATTAGCTCGGCATAGTGGTGTGCACCTGTAGTCCCAGCTACTTGGGAGGCTGAGGTGAGAGGATCGTTAGAGTCCAGGAGGTGGAGGTTGCAGTGAGTCATAATCATGCCACGGCACTCCAGCCTGGGTGACGGAGCCAAACCCAGTGTCTAAAACAAAAAACAAAGAGAGCGTTATTTGCTCCCTCCCTGTGTAGCTTGGAAGAAACGTTTCCTGAGTTCTGATGCTTCCTTCCTAGCATTCTTCTGTATCCTCCTGTAACATCTGGCCACCGTCAACATAACTTCTTCTAGCAGCTCTGACCTTTAATTCCAATCAGTAGCTTTTGATCTGCTGTAGGCTAAGAAACCGGAGCAGAGTAATAGCTGGCATTTATTGAACATTGACTCTTCAGGAGGCTCTGTGCTGTCCTTTACCTATTTATCTCATTTAATTATTACTACTCTATGGCTGAAGTACTGTTCTTTTATGATTGTTTTACATGTATTTTATTTTTTAGAGCAATTTTAAGATCACGATAAAATTCAGGAGAAATTATAAAGATTTCTCCTATACCCCGTATCCATATACGTACATAATGTCCCCCATTACCAACATCCTCCACCAGAGAGGTACACTTTTTTCAATTAATGAACCTACATAGAGGCATCGTTATCACCCAAGGCCCATGGTTTACATTAGGGTTTCCTCTTGGTGTTGTACATTCTATGGTTTGGGCAAATTTATACTGACGTGTGTCCACCATTGTAGAATCATACCAGGTAGTTTCATTGCCTTAAAAATCCTCTGTGCTCTGCCTATTCATCCATCCCTCTCCTCTAACCCCTGAAAACCACTAATCATTTTATTGTCTCCCTATTTTTGCCTTTATCCAGAATGTTTTGTAGTTGGAATCATACAAAATCATTTCGGATTGGCTTCCTTCACTTACTCACATGCATTTGAGTTTCCAGAGACACTGTTCTTCCCAATTTATAGATGATGAAATAAAGTCTGAGAAAGCTAAAATGCCTTGCCCACAATCACACAAATAGTGAATGACCAGTATGTCTGGAGAGCTCTTGACTCCCACACCCCGCTGTCCTATCCATAGCAAGGACACACATCAAATTCACAGAACAGTCAGGAGTTCTGAAACCCTTTGACTCTTGACCTAGTGCTCCTTCTACAATGCCATTCTGTGTGTCAAAGGACATGTTACTAGAATAGAAGAGTAATTACAGGGATAGAAAATGTATTCTCTGTTTGGAAACACCGTCCCACGTGGAAGCTGTTCTCTAGAGATTCACTTTTCAGCATTATACTTCTTTGTGGTTGCCATACGGTGAGAAACAGGTGTCGAGGTGGGTTTCTCACATACAGTCATCTAGAACTGATACTTTTTTATTTTGAGGAAGAACAAAACACACACACACTTTATGTTACTCTGTTTATTGAACAGAGTAAATAAATTTCTGTGTTTATCAAAGATTCCACTAAAGGTTCTTATCCACCTCCTACCTGGCCCACATCAAGAGCTCTCAATTCTATAGAACCTTATAACATTTTGTTTTTCTCATTTCAATGTCTAACTATTAATTAGCTTTTCATGTTATGAAAAGCATCTACCCAACTAGATTTTTGGACTCTTTAAGATCGGGAAGTATGTCTTATATTTTTCAGTGCCGATCAAAGTGCCTCATGTGTGTATGATTTTATGTATATTTGCCAAATACCCTATCGCTAAAACTAAAATGTACTCATGTTTATGGAAACTCTCGGTAAATTATTTCTTGGGAGTCAACAGGCTGTGACGTAATATTTTCATGGGATTTTGTGGAGAACTGGACTAATGGGCTTTTTAGATTGACTGGGTATTATTACATTCCCTCTACAATTACTGTGCAGAGGGAAACTGTAGGTCACATGTTGTCCATCTGAATCTGTGCAGTCATTAATCATGTGCTTGTGGGGACTAAATATGCAGTAAATATTATGAATAACAAAGGCTCCTTGGAGCTAGACTGTGATTTAGTGGAGATGTTCTGCCTGTGAGACTCCGCTTAGTCGCCGGCTGCCTTTTCTCAGCATGTCCAATGGGAGGGCTGATCTCTTAACACTGACTGATTAATGATTAAATCGCTTTATCAACCAAAGTTTAAAAAATCTGCATAGTGGCTCACACCTGTAATCCCAGCACTTTGGGGGCTGAGGTTGGCAGATCACTTGAGGTCAGGAGTTCGAGACCAGCCTGGTCAACATGGTGAAACCCCGTCTCTATTTAAAATGCACAAAAAAATTAACTGGGCATGGTGGTGCACGCCTGTAATCCCAGCTACTAGGGAGGCTGAGGCGGGAGAATCGCTTGAACCTGGGAGGTGGAGGTTGTAGGGAGTCGATATTGTGCCACTGCACTCCAGTTTGGGCCACAGAGTGAGACTCTGTCTCAAAAAAGAAAAGAAAAGAAAAGAAAAATCCACTAAACATTAAACCATTGTTTAGATTGAACATATCAGGCACATCCCCACCATGATAGACCTTATAATTCAGTAGAAGTACAGGCAGTGCAGGCACCATGATGGAAGATAATTAGCATGTGTCTTTAGGCTGGGCTACAGTGTAATAAGCCCTTTAATATCTTACACAGTGAACACTGAAGGTGAGAGCAGAGTGTGACTGCATATCAGTCTTACAATAGGATCTATAACTGATGCACACATTATAAATGGAAATGGTAATTGATAAAATGTTTCCTTCTATAATCCCACACATCTTGAGTAAATAAGCTGATTACATTTTAACTGGATTCTGGTATCAGATCAAACCTGATATGTAGTTTTTTGGAAACAATATCAAAACAAAGGAAACAGATACCTTTGGAGGAGCCCAAAACTGCCTTTATCTTAGGCAACATGTCACCTAGTAATTGGCTTTAATCATTGTCTCTACCCTGTTGACCATGTCCTCCTTCCTGAAACAACACTTTCTTCTCTTGGCTTCTGTGTTCTTGTACACTTTTGGTTTTCCTTCTACTTTCTTGGCCCTCGCTGATTGTTCACCTTCTATGAAACTACAGGTGCTGAATGAACTGCCTGGGTTTGCTCTTGTGTTTACTCTCTCCCTGAGTGATCACAGCTGGTTCTATGGCTTCAAATATACCCACATTTTTATGATTCCCAAATTTTTATCTCTAACCCTGAACGATCTCAACTGTCTCCTAGAATCTTTTCTTTTTTTTTCTTTTTTAACTTTTTTAGAGACAGGGTCTTGCTTTGTTGCCCAGGCTGGAGTGCAGTGGCACCATCATAGCTTACTGCAATCTCAAACTCCTGGGCTCAAGTTATCCTCCTGCCTCAGTCTCTTAAGTAGCTGGGACTACAGATGCTGTCACCACACCCAACTAATTTTTTTCTATTTTTTTTGTAGAGACAGGGTCTCACTATATTGCCCAGGCTTTTCTTGAACTCCTGACCTCGAGCAATCCTCCTGCCTGGGCCTTCCAAAGTGCTGGGCTTACAGGAATGAGCTACCACGACTTTCCTGTCCTTGACTCTTGACTTATGTATCCAACTACCTAATTCACATCTCTGTCTTTTTACCAGTAAGCATTTCAAACATAAGGCAACTCAATTGGACCTCTGGATTTTTCTCGACCCTCCTTTTCCTCCCCACTTTTCCCTGACTCAGAAAATGACACTCTCCAATCAGTTGTTTAAGCTTAAGACTAAGACCTAGTAATTGACTTTAATCACTCTCTCTTCCTCCATTCCTACCTCCCTTTCAGTGAACTAGGAAGTCTTGTTGTCTTTGTCTCCAAAAATGTATCTTGAATCTGCTCATTCCTCTACCTGCGCATTGCCACCTTTAGTCCAAACCACAGGCTTTTTCACCTGAACTTCTGCAGTACCCAATTGAGTGTTCTTTCTGTGTCCACATTTGCTGCTGTGCTATTCATTCTGCACTCAACATGCATGGTGCTATTTTAATACTATTAATACTATTAATTACATCACTGTTTATAACCCTCAAGGGGCTTGTTATATTTACAATAAAATCCAAATTTATAAATATGTCCCTAGGTGATCTGACCAGTGGGGCCCCCTTTACTTCCATTTTCTGTTATATACTCCATTCCTGTCTAAGCTCCAGGCTCCTGTTGCTTATTTTCCTTGAACATGGGAAACACATTCCCTGCCTTGAGGCTTTTATACTTGCTGAACTCTCTCCATCAGATGCACTTCTGTGGCTGTTTGCACGCTGGCTTCTTCTCATCACTCTGGTGACTACTCACACATCACCTCTTCAGGGAGGCCTTCCTTGGCAAGCTCTGTGGAGTAACCTACTGCTCTGTTACTTTTTTTTTTTTTTTTTTTTTGAGACGGAGTCTCGCTCTGTCCCCCAGGCTGGAGTGCAGTGGCCGGAACTCAGCTCCCTGCAAGCTCCGCCTCCCGGGTTTACGCCATTCTCCTGCCTCAGCCTCCCGAGTAGCTGGGACTACAGGTGCCCGCCACCTCGCCCGGCTAGTTTTTTGTATTTTTTAGTAGAGACGGGGTTTCACCATGTTAGCCAGGGTGGTCTCGATCTCCTGACCTTGTGATCCGCCCGTCTCGGCCTCCCAAAGTGCTGGGATTACAGGCTTCAGCCACCGCGCCCGGCCTGCTCTGTTACTTTATGACCTGATCGGATTTGGCTTTCGCAGGCATTTTATTGTCTTTTGATTGTTATAGGTGTCTGTCCTCCTGCACTAGAATGTAAGACCCTTGAGGGCAGGGCACTTGTTCATATTGTTGATGATTATCTTCCAAGTCTATCAAGCAGAGCACACACCAGGTGCCCAGTAAATGCTCCTTGCATAAACAGTTTCGCTCCATGCATGGCCTTAGGAGTCCTCTTCAGTCTTTCACTTTGGTGAGATGGTGACATATCAATTGTACTCATGGCCATTTTAGTGCTGGAAAGGCAGAAGCGTCCTTTTGCTGAAGAGTGCCTCACATCCAACCTCAGTATTTCTGAAGAGGAAGGCAGCACAGGAGGCTATCAGAGGAACCCACCATGAGGCCTCAGTCTTGTGTTTGTCCATCTTTCCCTTAAGTCATAAGTCTTCAGAGCAGAGTCTGTTTCCTCATAAAGTGAATAGTCCAGTCAGCCATATCCAAGGCCCACCGTTGCCTGTAATGGGGTGACTGCAGAATGTGTGAGCTTTGACTACCCCAAATGCAGCATCTTTGTGTAAAAATATAAGCCCCAGTGCCTTGTTTCCTGTGACACTGATTGAGCCCAAAGCTTAGACTTTCATTTATTGTTTCTGGGTTTAGGATCCTCAGCCAATGAGAAAACTTTATAAGACTCTTCTAGGCAACTAAAATGAGTCTAGAGGGAGTGGGGAAATGAGCTTGAAGATTCTGGCTCAGAAGACACTGACCCAGAAAGGACTATCAGCACTTTTCCCTTCATCCTTGAAGTGGGTGCTTAAACAAACAAGCAAACCAGTAACTCAGTTTTTAAAACAATGTCCTGGGTAGCTTCAGTCTTTCCAAAGCTCAGCTCTGATCATATCTAACTCCTGCTGAACACTTTCAAGGCTCTCTATGCTTCTCAATCCTATCTTAGGATAATGTTCCTGGACTCTTGACTTCTGGCCACAACTCCCCTTCACAACCTTATCTCCCATACTGTACTTAAAAGGAAGTCATAATAACAAAGAGGACCTGGGAGCAGGCTGCAACTGCTCCGTTACTGTTTAGGCACATTGGCCAGTTGACTTAAGTGTTCATCATACACTCAGAGGACCATCTCTCATAGAAAAGTGGTAAGTCTGAGGTCCTATTTGTAAAGTGGCTATAGTGACAGCTCTTGCCTTATACTGGTAGCACCTACTTTATAGCAGACCAAATAAGGTACTGCATGTAAATTACTTGCAAAAAGAATCACTGCTCTTTAAATTTTTAGCCGTTCTTATTCATTCACTATTCTTCTTAACTAAATAGGCCTCTGCACTTGCCGCATACATTCCCATCTTGATGTGTTTGATCGTAGCGGTTCCTTTTTCCTGCAATGCATTTTCCTCCTCCCCAACTATTGCCACCCCATCACTAAATAAAGTCTTCGTAGACATCTGATTTTTCCAGGTTTAACTTTGAGTTTCAGCTGAAGCCCCTCTCCCTGCTCTGTGGTGGATTTCTCTCCACCGTGGCTCTGCACACTCCTTTCTGCAAATTCTTGTATTTCCCTAGTGCCCTTTTACGGTATTTATCATGGTCTGGCTAGCATTCCGGCATTGACACAGATGGCCACTTCCTTTCCTAGTCTCCAAGCACCTTGAGGCCTGCAAAAACTCACAAACCTTGGACTAAAGCCTGGTCTTCCCTCTGCAGTGGTTGACCTCTTCTGTACATGTGGAGTCCTGGGAGGCTATGCATGGAGCCTTGGCCCAGGAAGCTGGCACCAGAGAGTCAGACAAGTCCCATCCAAATCTGTGATGGCTGAAGTATCTACACTGTAGCAGTGAACTCATCTCCCCACCACTGACTTCTGAGCTTTGCTTTCAGTTATGATATAAAAATGCTAGAGAATGTTATATGCTTCCAATGTGTAATAAGAGACAAGGATCCCTTCTCTTTTCTCATATATCTCCCTTCTAAGATTTTCTGTGAGCTGGGAACAGTGGCTCATACCTGTAATCCCAACACTTTGAGAAGCCAAGGCCGGTAGATCACGAGGTCAGGCCTTCGAGACCAGCCTGGCCAACACAGTGAAACCCTGTCTCTACTAAAAATACAAAAAATTAGCCAAGCATGGTGGTGGGCACCTGTAATCCCAGCTACTCAGGACGGGGAGGCAGGAGAATCACTTGAACCTGGGAGGCAGAGGTTGCAGTGAGCCAAGATCATGCCACTGCACCCCAGCCCGGGTGACAGTTTGGGACTCCGTCACAAAAAAAAAAAAAAGAAAAAAAAATTCTGTGAATTGGAGTCTAGAAACACATAGAAAACATTTTCCCTTCTGAATACACTAAAAGGAGCTTTATAGTTTGCTTTTAAGTGTTCATCATACACTCATAGGACCACCTCTCATAGAAATACTCCTTCTGACCACAAATGCATAGGGGAGAAGGAAGAAGTTGCCCCCAGGTACATACTTTTTTGCTAACTTTTTGCAAATAGTCCAGTGTTGAGGTGTGTTCTAGCTTTGGATCCACTAGCTGTTTCCTCGTGTGTAAAATGATAGCCCCCACATAACACATGTTTGTTACGGATTCATTAAAATACTTCATAGAAAGCTCACAACCCAGTGCCTGGTAAATAGAATGACCGAGTTGAGATCTTTAAAAATAAACGCGTGCTTTAGGTGTGACATGCAATGCACTGAGTTCTCAGCAGCATCAGTGCCTCCTCATTCTCATTCTGTGGATCTGAACAAATCCATTTCTTACTTACTATTGGGAACAGAAGCATTAACCTCTGACAAAATCACACTTTGGGCAAAGACAAGTTTTCTTGTCCTGAAGTTTCTCACATTCTGATTCTGGTTGTAACACATAGAAACTGCATTTGTCAATCAAGGCGGTGGGGTGTTTCAGTATCTGATTTTTAATTTTTTCAACCTGGGACCTCAGACAAGGCTGCAAGTTGAAAACTGGGTCTTGTCCTAGAACTGCTAGGAAATACTGGGCAAGTTTTCAACCTAGTCATGAAAAAGAGTTGTTGCTCATATTTTTCTTTGGTTTCTCTCCAGCAGACTTCAAGGTGGATAGCAAGCCCTGTAATTCTCATTAAACATAGGAACCCAGCACATCTGGGAATGATTTGCATCTTTGACTGGTCAAACTCTGTATATCATGAGTGTTAGGTTAAAATGGAATCAAAAGCATGAATGGTGCTTTCTCACTCATCCTTCTTCCAGGTAAAGTATGGGTAGGTGTGGTAGCTGAGTGTGTCCTGGAAGAATGGGAATATAGGGAAGATTTACTATAAATCTTCAGAATTCTCCAGCTTGACTATGTGAGGGCAGTAATTGGTGGTGGGGGCAGGAAGCAAAGGTTAGTAATTTTCTTTTCATTTTTATTATTTTAGAGACAGGGTCTTGCTCCTTGCCCAGGCTGGAGTACAATGGAGCTATCATGGCTCACTGCAGCCACAAATTCCTAGGCTCAAGTGATCCTCCTGCTTCAGCTTCCTGAGCAGCTGGGACTACAGGTACATAGCACCATGCCCAGCTAATTGTTTTTTGTAAAGACCAGGGTCTCACTGTGTTGCACAGGCTGGTCTTGAACTCCTGGGCTCAAGTAATCCTCCTGCCTTGATCTCCCAAAATTGTAGGATTATAGGTGTGAGCCACCATGTTTGGCAGGTAGTTTTCAGATTACCACTAAAATAGCTGCTCTAAATCCAAACAACCAGTTTCAGACTAATCAATCATGCTTTCTATATGCATTAAAATAAAAACTCTTCACTATTAAATTCCTAAACCATGTTTACATACATTATGATATTTGATATTTGTAACAACTCCATGACCTGAGTAAGACAGGCATCTTTATTTGTATAGGAAAAAGTACAATGCAGGCAATCAAACTATGAAGATTCACTGGACGAAGTGAGCTAGAGTAGAGGTCAAAGGATGGAGCTCACAGAGTCACAGAGTAGTGCTCAGATCCTAGACCCTCACCTTGGAAACCAGTCACTTTGGCAAGCGATATAAAAACCTATGGGCCTTAGTTTATGCACCTGAAACATTAGGATAATAATATTCATCATGAAGTATTTATTACAAGGAAAATAATTTGGAAACTATATTGAAGATACCAAGGTGGTCTAATCATGTCTTTTAAAAAAATTGCAATAGCTGCTCTATGCTTTCCTTTCTAGTTATGCCAAGCAAATTCCTCAGCTTTCTCTTGTTGCAAAAATTTGAGAGAAAGGAAATCTGACTTCTACCCATATTCTTAAAATTGTTTGCTTTTTGTGTTCCTTAAGAGAGTATTTCAAACTCTTGAGAAAAACAATAGCACAGTTACTGGTAAATCATCTCCACTACTTATTGCATTCTCCGTGAACTTTGAAAATAAAATTTTCTTTCTTGCTGATTTTGGCCTTTGCTACTTTACAGAAACAGATGACTCATTTCTCAAGGGTTAAAGATGGCAACAATTTAGAGTTTTCAAAGTCACAAGCAAATTAACTGACATTAAAATCAAGGCTGAGTTTAGACACACAACCAGATTTGTTTTGTCTTTGGGCTATCAGTTTAAAGCCTGGACAATTCTTTCTAATGTGAGTCCAATTTGCTATCCCCCAGCCTTAAACTATGAATGGTATCTTAGTTTAGTCTGTGAGTTTAAAAAGAAGGTACAAATTCCAATAGCTGTTTCATACTGTTCTTTGCCCTCCTAGTCCTGTTAGCTAATGGATTTTAAGATGCTCTTATTTTTTTCCTGAGTGACTGTAATTATTTCAAATATTGAACATAATACTTCCCTTATTTTACCATATTACTATTTTTCTTTTGCATTTTCCTTGTCCAAGTCGGTGTGTTCATTCATCCAAAAGCATAATCAGTGATGCCAAGAAAAACTCTGGATTTTAGATTGCCACGTGTACTGTGCCTTTTTTTAAAAAAAAATAACTTGGCAAGATTAGGAAACAGAAGACAAAATCAAAAAGTGCCTTGACAACACGGACTGACTGCATAAACAACAGGCATCATGGAAAAGCAGCTTCTCGTGTCATCTCTGGTAGAGAATCCTGTGTTGCTAAGGACTTGTCTGAGCATCATCAGTTCACTTAACCTTTCTTTTCCACAATTTTCCATTTATTAAATTGTGAAATTAATACTCTTTTTGGGTTGTTAATTGGAATATTTTAAGAAGAACACAGACACTAAATCTACACAATATCAAACAGCCCACTGAAGAAAGAAACAGAGTCAGTCCTTTTGTTTCTCTACAGGATGCTTTAGCTCTGACTGATTTGATTTTTTTGTTTTGTTTTGTTTTTTCACCTGCTGAACTGAGAGATGAACAAAAAATTACAAAGTTGTTTAAAGGATCTGGTTATGTGAGGAACATAGAAAGCTGGAGTTCTTCCCATTTCGTGGACCTGTGTCACTCACGGGTACAGACTTAATCCATCTGTCTCTCAAAGTACCCAAAGTATTCCCTGGTGTAATTCAATGGCCGGTAATATTTCATTGTAAAGTGAGTTAAAATCCTCTCAGAATCACTTGTTACTATAAAATCCACCCCAAGAAAAATTTTGAATCATGGTATAATTGTAGATTTACAGGCATACCTAAACTGTCTGCCATTTTATGAAACCGTGGGTCATATGACTGCTCAATAAATGAGTTGATTGAACTAATAGATGGATAAATGAAAGAGCATTTATAGGAGTTAAAAGAACTGGGTGACTTATATGACTAAGGTTAAGTGACTGTGTCAGTTGCTTCAATGGCACAATGGAAACAATGTCTGCCTTATGGAATTATGGTGAGAAATTAGGAAAAATCTTTGTGGAGACCACTATCAACTATTTAAATGTAATGTGAATTTTTTTTAGTACACTGGCATTTTGTGTTTCCAACATTATGAACAAATGACATATTTGATGAACTTTTGAAACGGTCACCTATTTAGGTAGTATTTAAAGATAACTCATTGGACAGAAGCGTTTCTAAATAAGGTATGTTTCTTTCCATTTTAAATAGAACATAATGAACATAATTTAACCTTATTTTAATGACTCATGGCTATTATCACAAAGTGTGCAGCAAAGCAATAACTTTTTTCTTGATGATTAAAGTTTATAGGACTGATGGCTCCTACACTCAAACATTAAATGACTCCGGAGTGTTTTGCTTGTCTAATTAGATTATTCCTATCACCAATCACGTCTCACTATCCTAAAATGATACTATTGCTTCTACTATTGAGTCCTCTGTAGGCCTGGATGCAATAGAGTTTAAAGAAGAAAACAGAAATCAAAGCCTGTTGATAGTATTGGTTTACCTAAAATGCAACATAAATAATTTTTATTCCAGGAACCAGGGTGAGTCTCTGTTTGTGCTACAAAAAATAGAGTGAAATCTTTCCTACTGGCCAGCAAGTCACTTTCCACACTGCTCCCCCCAGATCTTCATCAGCCTTTTGCACATCAGCTCTTATTTGTAATTGCATCATCGCTCTACCAGGCGGCCTCTTCCATGACAACACGGTAGCCTTGAGGTCAGAGACCATACACCCCTCCACGGTGCCTCAGATACGTAGTAAGTTTATAATATATGTTTATAAAAATAAATGTGTAAGAGATTTGCAGGCCCTCTTTCTCTGTTTCTGTCTCTGTATAAGGCTAATGTGTATGTCTTTAGGAGGATTGAGAAATTGTCTAGAATCCAAACATATTAAATCATGGTTGTACCTAATTATAAAACTCAAGGTTGATTCATACAGATTTTACTTCTAAAATATGTATTTTTTTAATTTTAAAGAGTTATCATCCATTTGACAAATAAAAGGAACTAGGCAGTAGAGAAAGGCATATAAATGAAAATTAACTTTGTTATTTCAAATATTTGGGAAATAATTGAAAGCAAAGTCAGAGTGTTGACTGCAACACATTATACAGAAAAGTCTAAATGATACCCGTGATATATTCGATAATATGGAATTAGCACGTCGAGAATTCCAAAAGCAGAATATGAGATTGCTGCTGTTGTCTCTATTAGTCAATGGCCATAGTGATCTCCCGCCATGCTGATGGACAGTGGCCCTTCTGAAAAGAGAGCCCAGGGTGGCTATCCCAGAGTCACTGTGAGATTTCATCAGGGATGTCTCTAAGAGACCCACCGAAATTTGAGTATATTCTTTTATTGCTGCAGCTGTCCTGTTGAGGTAATGTGAGAAACTGACTGGTTGAGAACCCTCCTAAGCATTGAGGATACTCGTTATAAATGCACTCACACATGCAAATGAACATACATAGGAAGAAACATAACCAATTTCTTACAAAGAAACAAGTACATATATGAAATACAATTGAATTTCTTCTGTTTAATAGGTAAATTCCTAATTTTATAACTAAGAAATGACCTCATCTTATACTAGCCATCAGTAAAGTCAAAGTAACAATATTCTGTTTTCAGTTATAGTCTAAAGAAACACACAATCCAAGCCCTCCAGGACCATATAGTCTATTGGGAGAGACAGGCAGTGAAGCAAATAATTATAATGTTAATAGCACTATAATGGAGGTTTGCATAAAGTATTATAAAAGTTACTGCTAATTATTGCAAAGACTCAGAGAGAAAAAAGTGATCCAAAGATTTATGTTTTTTTAGATGAGATGTCATAAATATGAGGGAAGACACAAAATACAGAATGAGTCTTAGCAAAGTGCATGATTTCCACTGGACTTTTCCTTTATTGTTTTAAAATTATTTAAAAGTAGGTATTTTGCATATTGAAAACGTTTAGTTTCTGCTCTCCTTTATCTTTACCAATGGATATTGTAATAAGATAACAAGGCTATCAATTCTGTTATTTTCTTTCTTCATGTGTCAAGCACATGATACATTATTTTGTTTCAGATTATTGCTTTATGAGTGTCACAGAAACAAATAATGTTAAAAATTGAATAAACAAAGCACTACCACCACCATCATCAATAAGAATTGTATTTGGCCAACACTGTCTTGGTTTTACCTGAGTCTGACCTACAAGACACTCCATCAACTCTTTGTTTCACTTTTCAGGACCATGGTTTTTAACCTGAATGTTTGAAATATGACAAGTACCTGGGTAATTATGACAGAAGTACTATTTCATGTACGATTTGGTGCATACAGGAACACATAGGAGAACTGCCTGTAATTTGGGATGATCATCAGACTCTGTCTGCTTCTGACCTCTGCCCAAAGGAATAGTCATTACCTTCTAGAATAATACACCTGATTATCTACGTGAGTTACTGATGGAAAAAGGATGAAGCACCAAAACCATCACTTAGAAGTACTCAGGCTACTGAAAGTCTTTGGATGTTATGCAAACAGATTTTTCTACTTGAGGATATCTTGAGCAATATGGTAGTGTAACCACCACCCAGTGGGTTTATTTTGCTCATCGCCCAGATAGAGCTGATTTATTGGGACAGGAGAATTGAAAGAGAGAAAGAATTTAATTAATGCAGAGCCGGCTGAACAGGAGAACAGAGTTTTATTATTACTCAAGTCAAATTTGGAGACTAGGGCTTTTCAAGCATAGTTTGGCGGGTCGGGGGCCTGAGAGTGGGGAATGCTGACTGGTTGGGTCAGAGATGAACTCACAGGGAGTGGAAGCTGTCCCCTGTGCTGAGTCAGTTCCTGGGTGGGGACCCCAAAACCAGATGAGCCAGTTTATCTATCTGGGTGGCATCAGGCGATCCATCAAGTAGAGAGTCTGAAAAATATTTCTAATACCAATCTTAGGTTTTACAATAGTGACATTACTTAGAAAGAAATCTAAGAATAAGGAGAAAACAAGGAGAATGTCCCCTTTTCAGGCACTCTGTAGGTTTTATGGCACCTCTACTTGCCATAGTTTATATGCAATGGAAATAATATGGTCTTTGTGCACATTTACATTAAGGAAAATAGTCGTAAGGGCTACCTGCAAACTATAGAGTTCCTAGGTTCTATTTATTTTCTGTTTTCTTTTCTGCCTGATTTAAATCTGTTGTTACTTCTCTACTGAGATAAAAACCACTGTTATCTAACAGTGGTTTTTTTTTGCAAGCTGGTATTTGTCTCATCGCTGAAGTACTGAAGTAATAGCTATGAGAACTTCGTGTATGTGTATGTGTGTATATGTAACGGCCTTTATAATAGACGTATGTAATTTGATGTTCAATTGGCAATTGAATTCATTTTAATTTCCCTCTAGTGCACCAGACTTTTTCTTACTGTAATCTTGCTATCTGATTTTCACCTGAGTTGCCTTTAATATGCAAATTTAAGGCTATTTAGCTGACAACTGCCTAGGGTAAGATTTAAAACAAAGTGGGAAAAAAAGGTCTTCATCAGTCCCTGTGATGTGCTTCTATTGGCATGCTTAATATGTCTGTATGTTTATGTGCATGTACATAATATTTTCAATACTAAAAGTATAGAAACAGCTCTAAATAATGGGCTTAAAAATATATAAAAGTGAGAATGGTGGTTTCCAGCTGCATCCATGTCCTTTGTAGGGAGTACCCTAGAACACAAAGTACAAAAAAAAATAAATATATATACATATATATATAAATATAAAAGTGTTTAAAATGAGATACTTAAAAGACTCGTCAAATGCTTTTTCAAATTCATGTGACTTAAGTTAAACCTTTACTAAATAAGCTGGCTTTAAAATTATTGGTAAAATAATATCAGCAATATCTTTAGAGTTGTTAGCATTTTGTTTGCATCTGTTGATCAAGTAGTTTCATGTTTATTCCCACAGAATACTATACGATTTGCCATAAGGGTTATAAACTATAAAACCCAGCCCAAGACAGAATGATCTTCGCTTGTATATGCTTATGAAATATTATTGGATTAAATGAAGACAGTTAAATACTGAGTTATTGGTATAAGTACCCTTAAATTTGACCATAAGTTTTATTACTTAAGTGCCTGAAATTACCAGCTATAAAAATGGTAATTAGGAAAATAGCTTTAAATATCAGCTATCACAGTGTGTTTTTTTTTCCCCCCAAATAATCTAGGTAAACTACTAAATTAATCAGGTAAATGTAATGCAATAAATGCTTGTAAGCAAACTTGTTATAATTTAGGATCTAAGTTTATTAACTGATATTAAGTATCTGGGCAATTTCCAATTTAAGAATTATAGGAAAACATTTTTATTTTTATTTTTATTTTTTATTTTTATTTATTTTTTTTTTTGGAGACGGAGTCTCCCTCTGTTCCCCTGGCTGGAGGGCAGTGGCGCGATCACGGCTCACTGCAAGCTCCTCCTCCCGGGTTCCCGCCATTCTCCTGCCTCAGCCTCCCGAGTAGCTGGGACTACAAGCGCCCACAACCGCGCCGGGCTAATTTTTTTGTGTTTTTAGTGAGACGGGTTTTCATCGTGTTAGCCAGGATGATCTCGATTTCCTGACCTTGTGATCCGCCCGCCTCGGCCTCCCAAAGTGCTGGGATTACAGGCATGAGCCACCGCGCCCGGCCAGGAAAACATTTTTAAAAAACTGTTCTTATTAAAGGTAAAATATCTTTGTCTAATTCAAAGCTTATTTAAGTGTTATATATAAAACAAGGTAAAGAAATCAGGAAATAAGAGACGTAAAGAAAGTTAAAGACATAAAGAGGTATTTTTGGTAAGGAAGGTAAAAGGAAAGTAATTTTATATAAGAAAGAATCTTGTGTAGTGAACTTTTGCCCTAAAATAAGATAACTGGGTTATTCAAGAAAGAGAGATATTTAAGGTAAAACAGAGAGTCTAACCATTGTGAGTGGTCTATGTAAGTCATAATAAGAGTAGCAAGAAGGAATTTTTAAAGGGGTTGTATAATTTGGTTGGGTATGATTAAAGGAAATCATAATCTTTCTGGAGATGGGTCTTTAATATTTAAAAAAATGCACTAACACAAAACTAAATAATTGGCTAAAACAAGATTTTATTACAAATATTGAGGTTTTTTGTTTTTTTTAGACGGAGTTGCACTCTGTTACCCAGGCTGGAGTGCAACGGCGTAATCTCAGCTCACTGCAACCTCAGCCTCCCGGGTTCAAGCGATTCTCCTGCCTCAGCCTTCCTAGTAGCTGGGACTACAGATGCTTGCCACCACGCCCGACAAACTTTCATATTTTTAGTAGAGATGGGGTTTCGCCATCTAGGCCAGGCTGGTCTCGAACTCCTGACCTCAGGTGATCCACCTGCCTCGGTCTCCCAAAGTACTGGGACTACAGGCATGAGCCACTGCACCTGGCTATTGACTTATTTTTAATGCAAAATGTTTTAAAATTTTTTAAATCTATAATCTGTTTCCTTTAACATTCTACAGTTGATATCTTAAAAGTGTCACTCTTTCTCTTTTGAAAAGGCCTTAAATGATGGCTCTCTCCTTCACCTTTTGTTGGCTCCTGTAACTTTTACTACTTATCTAAAGTAGGGGAGAAAAACTGTTTTTGAAAACAGGCAAATAAAGTATCTTTTGAACATGCCTTTTATTCTGCATGCCTGTTATATCTGTCTTTATATGTGTCATGTAGAAGTGATATTTTACTACTAAACTACATAAAAGAGCTCTAATCAAGTAACTTAGAACGTGTAAGTGCTTATCAGATTGGAAAAAGCTAGCTCAGATGCTTTTTAATTTACATAGCCTTGGTAATCTTTGGTAAACGGTTATTTGGTAAACTTAATCTCAAAACTCCCCAGTAATTTAAAAATCTTAAAGTCATGTTTGAAACCCTCAGTTTTTTTGTTTGTTTGTTTTACCCCCTCACTGGAAATTTGGCTTACTAAAAGTTAAAATAGTAGAAGCATAAAATTGAGTTTTGTTAAAATTTTATAAAACATAAAGATGTCACTTTTCAAAAAAATGTAATGTTTTTGGTTAAGAAACTATTTAAGAGTTGCTTTATAATGAAGGAAATTATACCAAGAAACCTAAATGGATTAAAAAAAAAAAAAAAAAAAGCTACGGCAACAGAAATTAACTCTGAGCCCTGTGGTTACCAAGAAAATAGTCGCTATGGAGGAAGGGTAAAAACAAGTAACTATTTAAAACCAAAGGGTGTAATGTAAAGGAATTGCTCCATTTTGTAGGTTGGTATCATTCAGCTTCATTTAAAAAATTCTTTATTATAGTGGATTGTAAAAATAACCACTTTAAGGAGAAAATTCTTAATTTTAAATACTACAGAATTTAAGAGCTTGTTTGAATAAATGCAGGGCCCATGGCTCATACTAAACAGTCACTGAGTATATGTGATCCACATGTGCAGGGGGTTGTCCCTGAGAAAGCAATCAGCCTGGTGGGCCAGATAATGCCATTATAAGGTCTGTTTGCCCTGTGAAGGGGACTGCCCAACTCTCCCTATAAAATACCAAGCGAAGTACCACAGGTGATGCATGTTTCATATGCAAGCCATGTTGGCCTAGCTTTGCGATAACTAGGATATCCTCCCGTGGCAGGCCAGGCCTCATTAACACAGGCCTCCGTTACAACTGTCCCAGCACTGACTGGGCAGCTAGGTTAAACATTCAAAGCTGACTGAGCCAGTGTCCTCATACAAAGGCTGGAATGTAACAAAGAGACCACCAAGAGTTTTGCCTCGGCTTTTCCTGGGCCTTGTAGCATGAGAAGATAACAAAGGAATTCATAACAGGACCCTTTTAGGATTAAACAAGTTTTATTGGGGGTCTGAAGAAACTCCCCAGGCCTCCACAAACAAGTTTATTGGGGTCTAAAGGAATTCCCCAAACTTTTATGATTCAGCAGGCAGCAAGATAAGGGTAATCACCCCAGCAACTAGACCCATTTAAATTAAGTAAATTTAGTGAGGCTCCAGAAGATCTTCAGGACTCAGACCTTAGTCGTACATTAAAAGAAGTTAATCACGTACATCTTCAGATGAATGCACACTTACACATAGACATACAGCTTAGACGATATATAAGCTCTGGAAGCCTATGTAATTTTGAGTTGGCCTGGCAATAATTTCCAGGCCTTCTCCCTGTAGCTGGCTGCAGAAAACAAAAATTCTCTTCCTCCCCGAGTTCATCTGCATCTCATTATTGGGCCACAAGAAATAGCAGCCCAACCCTCAGTGTGGTCCAGGAACACTCCCACCAAATAATGCCCATTACCCAGGTCCTAGTGAACTTGGAGGTTAAGGGAGCCGCTTTCGCATGGGTGCCCTTCCCATAGAAACACAGGTCTGTTTAAGAAGCTTTATCAAATCTGCTGTCCCAGTTGTACAGATACAACTTCCTGCTGGGAACCAAACTCTTTTCACCAGAAAAAAGTAAAATGGTCTTGGGGTAAAAAAGAGGCTTCCTGGGACCAGAACATGAAAACATACAAGTTAATAAAATTATAAAATGTGAGATGTTTAAACAAGCTTTACGCAAGGTAGTTGTGAACCCTCTTACCTAAATGTCTTATGAAAATGGGTACTCTACCTAACTGGGGGAGGCTTTCCCCTTTCTGGTACAATAAAACTGAAAACATGTAAATCTGCTCATGTAAATCCTCCACTGCATAGCCTTTTGTGTGGAGCTTTTATCAGGGCTGATGGCAAAAACTGTGAGTGCTTTTCAATAACAAAGACTGAGCTAGAGAAGTTCTACTTGACAGGGCACCTACTGCCTTTTTACAGAATATTAACTGCAGCTACCCCTATACTAATGGAAATAATGGTTCCCAAAAGGTTCCATGATAAAATAAAAATGGTTTACATAAAATCTTGCTACCTAATAAGCAGAGAGCCTCTTTTGTAAGACTAATTGTGAGGAGCTGCTAAATTCTACAGTGAATGGCATTTCCAAGGTAAATAAACATCTTGTTTTAAAAGCTGCTGCTCTGGTTAAAGAAGGGTCAAGAAAGTCTTTTTAAGTTATTTGGGTAAAGCATGTTTTTATAAGCAAATTCACCTTTCTGAGTCCTGCAAAATTCAGATTATAATTTTATGGCAATATAGTTGTCTAAGTTCAATAATAGTTTTTGTAAACAATTGGAGACACTGGTTATTTCACCAAGACTGAAACTAAAATATCCTATGTTTCGGTAAAGTTTCAGCAAAACCGACTTTAAAAGGAATCTATATGGCCAGTCTCTTGCTGCATTTTATGCAAATAATCAGGCAAGCATAATAAGCCTAAAACTAACCTTGCACACAAATTGACCTTGCTATAATATTCTCTTTAATAAAAAAGACAGCTAAAACAATTCTTTCAAGGATAAAGCATAACACTTAATATTAGATTTCAGCCCTAACTTTTTGAATGCAGATTAAAGCATTATTTCTTGTCAACAATAATCCTCTAGAAAGTGCCGGATTATAATTTTTCTTCATATTTTTAGTTGGTGCCCGAATGGAGTAGGTTCCTTTTTCTGTTCTGATGTACAAACTACTTTTATAATTGTCAAAGTATAAATATTAGTTATTTCTTTTTGTTATACTTCCAAGGCAGCCAAAATCATGGTATTTTGAAGACCAGAGATGTGAATCTCCCTCATTGGGTATCCCACTGGGCCTGGATCTGTTTCCCTGCTAATGCTTTGCCTCCCTCTAGGCCCAGGGACTCTCACAGAAGAGGTGGGCGTGTAAGATTGTAAGGGCCAGTTTTGAGGGATAACGTTAAGACAGGATCAAACCCTCAAAATCATGACGGGCGTACAATAAATGCCTAAACAGCTGGCAAAACAAGTTTAGTTGCCTTCTAAACTATTATGTGTCACTTTTGCATCTACCTCAACCATAAAAATTTCCTGTTTATTATAAAATTAAAGGAAAATATTTACTAACAGGATAAAATACCTTGCAACAAAGCCTCCTGGGTATAATACTCCCAATAATGAGTTGTGAAGATAAATCTGTCTATTTTTTTTAATTTTTCGGAACCATGTTTATGTTTTGTATAGCTAATTGCTCTAAGTCTGTAACAAAAACCAAGCTCACAGCAGTTCAACACATAGAAGGTAAAATAAGTTGATCTTGTAACTTTTCCTTTTGGTTTTTCTGTTGGTTTTCTTACTTAAAATAATAATTTTAGGTGCTTCTTGCTTTAAGTACTCCTGTTACTACAAATGCCTATCTGCATCCATTCCTATCTGGCCTGGAACAATTAACTGGCTATAAGTCTTTTGACTCTGATGGCCCTCAACCCCAGGAAGTCCTGCTGGGGAAAAAAATGACACTATAGAATTAGATGACTTGTCCTATGACAAAATCTCCTCTCTCCCAAATACCAGCATATAGTGCAATACGAAAGTGGTGGGAAAAATAGATTTGTCTATTGTTAACAGGTTTATAACAAGTTAAACACTGAGGACCAGGTGTTTCTCACATTTAATTTACACCCTCCTCTGGATGCTATACCTATAGAGATACATTGGCCATAAAAGATTACATTTATTAAATTCTAATTTAATGTTGGTCCCACAATTTCCAAATAGGATTTTTCATAGGGTTCAAACAACCCTTAATAAGGAGGGTAATCACATCAAGTCTGATCAAAGAATACGATGATGCATGCAGGGGTTTTTGTTTTGTTTTGTTTTGTTTTTTTCTGGCTGATTGCGTTGTTCACTGCCCTCTGATTCTACCTATGACCTTGGATGCCCAAATTTTCACTATCTTTATGATATTTGTTACTATTTAACATTAGACATTTCGGCCGGGCGCGGTAGCTCAAGCCTGTAATCCCAGCACTTTGGGAGGCCGAGAAGGGTGGATCACGAGGTCAGGAGATCAAGACCATCCTGGCTAAAACGGTGAAACCCCGTCTCTACTTAAAAATACAAAAAACTAGCCAGGCGAGGTGGTGGGCGCCTGTAGTCCCAGCTACTCGGGAGGCTGAGGCAGGAGAATGGCGTGAACCCGGGAGGCGGAGCTTGCAGTGAGCTGAAATCCGGCCACTGCACTCCAGCCTGGGCTAACCGTTTATATAGTGACTTACTTTCCGATCTGACTCTGGCATAGCAAGGGAAAAAATCAGAATGTTTTACCCCAAAATATATTTCCTTGCCATACCTTGGAATTACCCTGCAAAGTCTCTTGTGGGAAAAATCCAGGTTCTATAGAGAATTCTCTTTCCCTTTTGTTTTCCTTTCTTCCTTTCCAGATCCAGGAGATAATCAACCAAGAGCCAGGCACCCTTTTAAGTCTGATAAGAAACATTTTACAACCCGCTCTCTCTGAAGTCTGCTATCTGAGAGCTCCCTCTACAAAATAAAACTTGGTCTCCACAATCCTTTATCTTAATCTGAACATTTCCTCTAATCCCAGTTCTTCAGATAAACTCAACCAATTGTCAACCAGAAAATGTTTAAATTTACCTATGGCCTGGAAGCCCTCACTTTGGGTTGTCCTGCCTTTCTGAACAAAACCAATGCATTTCTTAAATGGATTTGATTGATATCTCATGCCTCCCTAAAATATATAAAATCAAACTGTACCTGGACCAACTTCGGTAGATGTTCTCAGACCCTCCTGAGGGCTGTGTCACGGGCCATGGTCACTCATATTTGGCTCAGAATAAATCTCTTAAAATATTTTACAGAGTTTAACTCTTTTCATCAACAGGCCCACCAACAGAGATTTTTTACCAAAATGAAAACAAGATATTAAGTGTAATTCCTAGGGTCCAAGCATTTTGATGTGTTCTTAAAGTGACTATCCATGCCATCTTCTTGATTTTGTATGTCTCATTTCTTAACTCCATGTGCCTCAGACCCCCCTGCATGAAAGCATCTCTCTTTTAACTTCCCTGCATCATTAATCATTGTTTATACCTTCAGCCAGTGTATTCTCTCGGTCATGAATGTTTATGTTATTTTTGCTTTATGTCCCTTTTTCTTTATAAAAAAGAATCATTTTTTTCTTACGTGAGAAGACAACAATAAGAATCTAATAAAGGCCAGTAAATTAAATATATATTGTTATTAGATTATTATCAGTTCAGTCAAGAACATTCCTTAAAACTTCAGAGAAGTATGGCAAATATTTCTGGAAAGTCAAGCTCTTGAAAAATGCAAGGTACCAAGCATTATTTCCTGCTTAACATTTTCAAAGCTGTGTGCACTCATTTGGTGTAACATATTGCTTTAAGAGTTAGTGATATCTGGTGTGTCTGGGTGCCCTGAGAACCACGGAGTCTGTCAATCTGATAAGGAGATCCCATTGAGTGTATTGTTCAAAGTCCTCCTGTGCTTTTCATTCTTTTATGGTCAGCACACTGGAAGGATTGTTATGACTAGAATTGACCATTGTGTTTAAATTTCCAAAGGAGACAGTATTCTTTGATGTTCTGTTATCCATTTCACGTGTAACTGGTATCTGACCAAAATGACATTTTATTTAAAGAATGGTAAGCCTTCAGCAAACCCTGCCAAGATAATAGCAAAGTCATTGGTTTAAAAAAAAAAAAAATCATTGACTTTCAAGATATCTATTCTGGCTTGTTCAAATAAAACTTCCAATTTGATTTGAATTGGTTTCAGAAGATTTGAGTGGGAGGCAGAGTGGAGTGCCTGGGGCTGCCAGGGACTGGTTTGTCTTCCTCCCAGGAATTTAGTGAGTGTGGCTTCATTGTGGTCCACCTGCAGTGCTCCACAGCCTGGCCTGGCCTTGCAGACTCAGACACCTGATTTGGTTAACACACTGAGAGTCATCCCATCCCTCAGCGTGCAAATACACATCATCCCAGCTCATAATCATATCATCCCAGCTCTGCTCTAAAGCAGAGCAGAACATATTAATTTGGAGTAAAGAAAGTAATTGGCAAGGGTGCCAGAAACGTGTGTCTTTCAGTCAATCCAAACTGTCTCTGCAGAAAAAACACATAAGAAGAAAGCAGTTGGTGACCCTTTTAGGGACCAGGAGAAAACTTCCTTCTTGCCCTCTGAAGGTGTGCTAAAAAAACCCAATGGACAAAAGGCAGATTCATTCGCGGAAAAGTGCACTAATTTTTTAACACGCGCATGGGGGAAAACCGCAGAGTGATTATCCCAACTCCCCAGTGGGGTTCAGAAGCTTATGTACCATCTTGAGGTTGCAGAAAGAATGGGGGCTTGGATTGTGGCAAAACAGGTTTTGATTATGAGAGGGAGAGAAGAGGAGCCCTGGCTAGCAAAGGTCACTTGTTATGTAGATGAAATCTCACAGGTACCAGCCCTCAGAGAGAACAGATGGTAAATGTTTCTTTCAGACATTTAAAGCTAGATCTGGAAGAGGAGAAGGGAGGCACTTGGAGAAAGCCTGGCTGCATCAACACAGATTTTCTCTGCAGATGCAAATCTCCCCGACAAAAGACAGCGCTGCATGGCTACTTCTATTTGCTGGCCCTCTGAATATCCATCTCAAAATATGTCCGAGAAGGATGTTTTGCGGTGAGAGATTTTGATTTCCTTCACCCTGTATTTGAAAAGACGGGTGCTATGCAGTCATCTCCACAAAAGCTACTCTTAGCCCTAGGACTGAGCAGGCTGAGTGAAATTACCTTCTTTTCACTGACAAAGCTAGGAGGTCACTACCAAGGCTTGCTTCAGGCCCCGTTTCCTGGCTCCCTCTAATTAACCCCCTTTCTGTCCTGTTGACTGTGTTAAGCCGCAAATGGTTATGCCTTCCTGGCCACGGAGCCTGTCTCTGTTTAATCTGACTTTGCTCATATCTGCCCCTATTATAAACTATATAGTTTATGTAGTGGCAAATTCCAAAACAATTTAAATCCCATCTTCAACACATTTTTGAAAGTAATACTGTCATTTCCAATGTGCGAACTCTGGATCTGTATTCTAAATATGACACTGGCTTTAACAATGGCAGCAGTTATCAATAGACTGAAACTGTGGTTTAGAACAACAGTCAGACTGCCTTACTTCAAATTCTCCTCTTGTATTTATTAGCTGTGTGAACTCAGGGAAGAAAGCTTATAACTTTAAGACTCAGTTTTCCTTTCTGTAAAATGGGAATAATAATGATAATTCTTACTTGATGGTGGGACCAGTGGAGAACCTGTGTGGGTCTGCAGAAACTCCATCCTTGCCTCCTCAAAGAAAAGAATTTGGCCAAGGGGTAGAAGTGGGTTTAAGGCAGTCGGAGAGATAGAGGCAAGTTTTAGAGCAGGAGTCAGTTTTTTAAAAAGCGTTAGGGCAGGAACAAAAGGAAGCAAAATACACTTGCGAGAGGACCAAGTGGGTGACTTGAGAGATCCAGTGCCCCATCCGGTCCTTGACTGGGGTTTTATACCTTGGCATGGTTTTTGGGCTTGCATTTCTTCTCCTCTGATTCTTCCTTGGGAGCAGGCTGTCCGCATGCACAGTAGCCTGTCAGCACTTGGAAGGGGCTGCGTGCACAGCGTGTTTACTGAAGTTGTGTGCATGCTCACTTGAGGCGTTTTTCCCTTACCGGTTGAGTGTCCCTAGAGGAAGGTCACATACCACTTAAACGCCGCCATTTTGCCTCTTAGTGCGCATGCTTTGCCCGCTCGTCCAACTTCTGAGATCTTACCTGGAAGCTGCTGATCCCCAGTTTCAGGTGTTTTCTATCTATTGGGAGATGGGTCTTTCTTTGGCACCAGCTGCAATCAATTATTATTTTAGCGAACTAGTTTAACAACCGCCTGACCATTACCTAATGGCCACCTGACATTCCTGGGGAGGGGGTGGGGGCCTCTCCTGCCCTGCTCATGTCTGCCTAGCTACCTACTTTAACGATAGAACAGTTGGCCGGGCGCGGTGGCTCAAGCCTGTAATCCCAGCACTTTGGGAGGCCGAGGCAGGTGGATCACCTGAGGTCAGGAGTTCGTAAACCAGCCTGGCTAACGTGGTGAAATCTCATCTCTACTAAAAATACAAAAATTAGCCAGGCGTGGTAGCAGGTGCCTGTATCCCAGTACTCGGGAGGCTGAGACAGGAGAACCACTTGAACCTGGGAGGCGGAGGTTACAGTGACCAAGATGGTGCCATTGCACTCCAGCCTGGGCAACAGAGCGAAACTCTGTCTCAAGAAACAAAACAAAACAAAAAAGCAATAAAACAGTTATGATTACATGAGATGTAATGTACATGTATTACATGTATACATACAATGTTAGCAAATTTCCTGGCACTTATGGAAATGAGAATTAAATTGAATATTAGTTATTATAATTAATGTGTCATAGACTGTGCCATTGTGCAAACAGTTTTAATCATCTCTTAAAAACACCAGTTAGGTAAAGGGTGCTGACCAGATCTGAATGGAAATTTTGCATCTGTCAAACACAAGGGTCTTCCTGTGTCAGTGTAAGAGCTCACGGATTCTCTGATGGCTACTTTTGGGTACATTCATCACTGTGGCCCTTTCTCCTGGCTTAGTTCCCTCAAAAATTACATTTAAGTTTTTTGATACAACTGCATATGCAGACACAACTTTGGAATGATGTAATTTCTATTTTAAAACTCCTCGTGAAAGAAGCCATTTGAGTTGAAGATTTCTTAATGATTTCTACAGGTGATTTGGGTGTTATTAGGTTGGTGCAAAAGTGATCATGGTTTTTTTAATGGCAAAAAACACTATCACTTTTGCACCAACCTAATAATTCATATCTAACTGGCTTCAAAATGCATTATCCACCATACTCCTTCTGATTTCACACCAGCAAAATGCAGCAAGCAACAGGAGTCCACTTTGCAAAGTCCTGCTGTAGATGACAAGGCCTGGATGGTTTGATAAGGTCAGGAAAATATGAATCAAATTTCAATAAAAAGATTTAATAAGCTGGAACAGTGCCCCAAAATGTGCAACTTCTCCGTAACTCCAGGGCAATGTAGATATCAAATTGGCGAATCGCCATTTGGATTCTGAATTGATTGGTTGCCATTATGAAACAGTTCTTATGTGAAGGGTACAATTGATAATACAGGGAAAGAACCAATGTAGACAACTGACTCTGAGTTCTGGGAGCATGAAAGTTACAAAATCCAAACATACATTCTGCAGCCAGTTCTTGATTGCTACCTGTTTCACCTTATTCCACACACCGTTCAGGGGATGAACCACTCATTGTCTCTCACTTGGAAGAGGAACAGAATAATCTCTACTATTCAATATCTGACATGAATTTTATAAAGAAGGTGAGATCCGACCCAGAGCTCTTTGGACTGTTGAGAATGAAGGCATTTTGTTGATCCAAGGGCTGAGTCTGTATCACAAGATGACAAAGAAACTGTAATGGAATATTTTATTTTCCAAGGTTCCTTTCAAGACAACACTTAGCCCCAAATATTTCCAGATTGAAGTCCTATTCCCAACAGATAATAAAAGTTAGAAGAACCTCAAGTCCGTATTATCTAAAGCAGGAACCTCAAGTCCACATTACTTAATGATAATATAAAGTCATAAATGCTCTACCAAACGTATGATAAAATGGCCCAAGGAGCAGCTTTTCTTCCCGCCACATTGATTTAACTTTCCTGATGGTGCCTCGGTTTCTTACCTGCTGTGTTTTTGGCTTAGAACACCCTCTCCCTTTCTCCTCTTCCCATCCCTCATCCACCTGGCTGCATAATTCTTGTCCTGTGTGTACTTAACTCAGTATCACCTCTTCTGGGAAACGCTTTCTAAACTGTCCTACTGCCAGTTTGACTTAGATGTCTTTATTCTATTTTCTTCTTCTTTGATCCCATAACACTTTGCTGATATCTCAGTGTCCTTATAAACCAAACAGAAATAGCTTATTTGTTATACATTTTTGAGCATGTAATAGATGCTCAATATGTTTGTTCGGTAAGGGATAAATTAGTGAGTGGGTGAATGGAAGGAAGGAAGAAAGGAAGGAAGGAAGGAAGGGCTATTTCTCCCTGGAGAAATTGGAAAGTTCCTGCATTTAGGTTGTTCTAGAAGGACAAATAGGTGTTTGTCAAAAAGAGGAGAAAAGGGGTTTCTTTGTAGAAAGAACAGCACATAAAAGGGACGTGGAGCTAATGAAAACATGGCGATTAGGAGGAGTAAGGGCTTTAGTGTGTAGGAAGACAGGTGGGCGAGATACAGTGAAATTGGGTGTGTAATGTAGAATGTAATATTGAACAGATCAGGTAAGATTAAATTCTGAAAGGGTTTTAAGCCAGAATGAGCAGAAAAGGAAGCATTATAACTTCTTAGGCAAGCAATTGATATAGTAAAAATGAATTATGTGTTCATAAACAATATAAAAGATAAAAAATATTTATCATTCCTTTGTGAACGCCATATGGAGTTTGTGAAGCTTATGGAGTTTGTGAACTTGAAAAAGCTCGATATATCTTGAAAAATAAGAATTGGCATAAACTCTTGGGTGCTATTTTGAGACATATTGCAGAAATAAATTGATGGATGGAGAGACAGATAGACAGTTTCATGGGTAGATTTGTAATAAAATTGATTTTTATGATTTTCAGTGCATGTGAAAACCCCAGGCATTTTTGTTTAATTGAACTTTAATGTGGCTTTTGGGATTGAGAATCACATTTCCAATCTTTTGATATTTTTGACTATAAAATTTTAGGCATCTGAAGAGTGAGTGCTATTGTGTCAAAGCCACTGACTCTCTGGGATGAATTAAAATTCTGGAACTGGTAGGGAAAAGGTCAGGGAAACTTTTTCTGCCTGAGTTTGGGGCAGATCTAAAATGCCCTTCACACTAAAACAAGTATTATCATTGCTGGCATATTTTCTCTATTGCTTGTATGTTAAAAGATCCATCCATGCATTCATCTATTTAACATCAATGCGGCTGCGCTTGACAAATGATGTTTCTCGAGTTTTGTTTTAAGGCAGCTATTTTGAACTAAAAAGATGTGAAGAAAGATAGCGCTAGGTTTGAGCATAACCTGGGGTCTCTACATCATTGTGCACTTCTGTGGGAGGTGTTTAGTGTTTTATGAGAGGCTAGATACTTACAGACACGTGTAGGTAACAAGTCTATCTATGTGAGTACTCACACATTGGATGTTCACCAATAAACAGACGTGTGATATTGTGTTGTGTATTCCTAAATCACATAGCTCTGTGGTTGGCAAAGTTTTTCTGCAAAGGGCCAGATAGTGAACATATTTGGCTTTCAGGTATCTGTCACAACTTCCAACGATGCTATTGTGGATCAAAAGCATCTATAGTCAATATGTAATGAGTGAGCATAGCTATGTCCTAATAAAAGTTTATTTATGGGGACGGATGTGGTGGCTCACACCTGTAATCCCAGCACTTTGGGAGGCCAAGGCAGGCGGATCACAAGGTCAGGAGATGGAGACCATCCTGGCTAACACAGTGAAATCCCGTCTCTACTAAAAATACAAAAAACTAGCCGGGCGCGGTGGCGGGTGCCTGTAGTCCCAGCTACTCGGGAGGCTGAGGCAGGAGAATGGCGTGAACCCGGGAGGCGGAGCTTGCAGTGAGCCGAGATCCGGCCACTGCACTCCAGCCTGGGCGACAGAGCGAGACTCCGTCTCAAAAAAAAAAAAAAAAGTTTATGGACGCTACAAATTAGATTTTATATAATTTTCACATATTATGCTTTTTATTTTTATTTTTTTTCAACCACTGAAAAGGCTGAAAACATTCTTAGCTCCTGGGCCCAACAAAATCTGATGGCAGGGCAGATTTGGGCCATGGTCAGTGTTTGCTGACCCCTAGCAGAGATGATGGTCTCTGCATCTAGAATAGCTGTCTGAATTCGCCTGATAGATCTATGTTCAGGTTGCATGGAGGAGAAGCATCTATTCCTTTGAGACAAATTTGTACTTAAGTGTAGATGACAACGATTCTCACACCAGCAGTGAACTGCTTTTTGCAGCAGGTGGTTGACCAGAGGGAGCGAACCAAGGAACACACTATGAGTCATGGAGGGAAGGCTGTGTAGGGGGACCCCTTGCCTATTCCAAAGGTTTCCCAGCCTCAATTCCTCTCCCCGTTCCCTGAAACAGGTCAGAGCATCAGCCTTTTCAGGAGGTGACAGTGGCCAGTGCTCCTAGAGATAGGTAGAAGCAAAGGAGGAGGGCATTCGGCAGGAGCAGAGTGGAGCTTGTCTCCAGGTTCCATATTAGCTGTCTCTTCCTTCTCTTCTAAGAGCTACCAGTGGCACATTGATATGAATTGCACCAATAAAAGTGAAAGTCTTTTTTTTAAATTCCACCAGACAACTGGAGAAAGTGGGAGTTTTAACAGCTGACTGACCAAATAACAGGCTTACTCTTGCTAGGGATTTTTAATATATATATGTACGCTCACACATATGCATATATGCATGTACAGGAAGCAGACTGTGGTTAGAGTTTGGAATATAGGATGCTAATTAAAAAGGATCCTTGGTAATGGCATCTGGAAGGGAAGAGAGGAAACAGTAGTGAGGAGGGGGAGAAATTGAGCTGCAATGCAGGCCCAACCACACAGACCTCACAGGGCACTCCACAGTCAGAATGGATCTTCAGAGTTGTGCCAACTTGGCTCAAGACAGACGGATTTTATTGATTGTGTCACTTGATTGTGAGTCACCCAGGAAGGAGTGTGACCTTGTATGAGGCAGTTCTCTGCAGCTGGGTCAATCCCTGATGTAGTTGACAGCTGAAGGCTGTCTGCTGGCTGCTCTTTGAGACCTGACCTACAAGTCTTCAATGAAGGGATTTCCCCTCCCCTCGCCTCCCTTCCCCTCCTCTTTCCCTTCCCTTCCCCACCTTTCCCTTCCCTTCCCCTTTCCATCTATCATCTATTTAACGTCTATCTTTCTTTCTTTTTCTTTTTCTTTTTTTTTTTTTTTTTTTTTTTGAGACAGAGTCTCTCTCTGTTGCCCAGGCTGGAGTGCAGTGGCACAATCATGGCTTACTGCAGCTTTGACCTCCTGGGCTCCCGTGATCCTCTTGCCTCAGCCTTCCTAGTATCTGGGACCACAAGTGTGCGTTACCATGTCCAGCTAATTTCTTTTTTTTGTTTTTCGTAGAGACAGAGTCTTGCTTTGTTGCCCAGGTGGTCTTGAACTCCTGGGCTCAAGCAATCCTCTAGCTTCAGCCTCCTAAAGGGCTGAAATTACAAGTGTGAGCCACCACACCCAACCTAGCATCTATCTTTCTCTCTCTCTCTCTCTCTCTCTCTCTCTGTCTATCTAGCTATCTATCAATCATTTATCTTTCTATCCTCCATCTCGAGAGAGAGAGAGAGAGAGAGAGAGTGTGTGTGTGTGTGTGTGTGTGTGTGTTTAAATTTAGGAACTCTAATATTAGAGAACCTAGACAGTGCCTAGCACTTGACATCGTTTGTGTGTAGGACTAACTGTGATTGATGTCTGACTAGGAATCATAATCCCTGTGGTAGTTACTATAATTTTATTTAGTCATAAAGAAAGGACTAAGAAGTACTTGAGGCTTACAGAGAAGAGACAACCCAAAAGAAGGATTTCTGATTCTGATCCATGTGGCCTATTTTAAAAACCAGACAGTATCTAAATATGAGATTTGTAAAAATCACTCTACTTGAAACCCAGTGTTCAGTTGTAAAATTCAGTTTCTTCATGTATGTTTTCCATATTTTTTTTTTTTTTGGAAAAAGGCTACTGGAAATTTCATTTTGAGACTGGGGAAATACTTTTACCTCAAACATACTTATCTTTGACAACTTTATTTAAAAGGTGCTCAATTTGGGTTTAACTTTCATAACAGCCTAGGTCATTTCCTTTTTTTTTTTTTTCAAATGAGCGTAAATTTTGAACAATGTGATTCTCAGGGTTTTCTTACAGTTCTCAAATCTCTTGGCCTTTCATTGGTCCCTAAAAAAGATAAAAGATGTCGTATCTCTTTTCTCCTACTGTACTAATTTATGCAGGTCTTCATTTTTATTTTTTAAAGACACGTAATTTGGCCAGGTGAGGTGGCTCACGCGTGTAATCACAACACTTTGGGAGGCAGAGGAGGGGACATCATTTGAGGTCAGGAGTTCACCAGCCTGGCCAACATGGTGAAACCCATGTCTACCAAAAAATACAAAAATTAGCTGGGCATGGGGGTACACACCTGTAATTCCAGCTACTTAGGAAGCTGAGGTGGGAGAATTGCTTGGACTGGAAGGCAGAGGTTGCCACTGCACTTCAGCCTGGGCAACACAGTGAGACCCTGACTCGAAAAATAATAAATAAAAAAAAAGACACATAATCAAAATGATTGTATTGCAATATTAACCAATTGAAAGTGTTTATTTTGTTCTCATTACTAAGCATGAAATTTGCATTTTTCAGTTTATCCTGAGAATAGTGAGTTTGTAATACAATCCGTTTTCTCAATTTTATTTTGATTTTCTTTTTCATGTCTGCATGACATTCTTTTTTTAAAAAAAAGTGGCTCTTGGAACAGTATTTTTTTTTTTTTTTTGCAAGTTGCTGTCACTGTTGACTACATAACCCCTAGACGTGATCATCTGTTAGACGACCTCCCCTCCCATGTCTGCCACCACTGATGGTGAAAACCAGCCAGTGACCCTGAATTGTCTGTCATTTCTCTCTCCTCTTTGCCCTTGTCATCCAGTATGTCTCCCAGCTCTGCCAACTTTACCTCAGTTTGAGTTTGCAGATTTTAGCACCTGTAATAACTGCCCAAGGCTAGGTTCTAATTATTTCGCACCTGCAATATTTTAATGACCTCTGGCCCGTTTTCCCGACATTCGGAGAGACACCCTAACCCAACAGCAGATTCATTTTCAAGAGTTTTCTAATCACTTCACCTTCTCTGGGCACAGTCCTGGCTTTTGCTGGCCTTTTCTTTCATTTCAGAGCCCCTGACCTTGGACATTGAGGTCCTCCTCCGGCTGCTACTTGCATGTTACCACTTTGTTCCCCTGGACTCACCCCTCCTGATCCCCTACGGCCACAGTGCAGTTTAGGTGCATAAGGAATGATCACACTGGCTACAGATAAGTGTGGGAGGAAAAGAACTTGGGACGCTGAATTTCTTCATATTATTCATTGCCTCTCCTGATTTTTATAATAATCTCTACACCTTTCTCTGACTAGTCAGAGAGTAATTTCTTTCTGGAAGATGGCCTTGATGAAAAATGGAGTCTCTGTGTGTGTGTGTGTGTGTGTGTGTGAGATTAATTTCATGTGACAGGCTGGAGGTGATTATTATAAACGCCAGGGATACTTCAAGTGTGAAATACATGTGCACACAGAGTGGCAAACCATAGCTATCAGTAAGGCAAAATAAAAAGAGCATTGCTATGATCCGAGTGTTTCTATGTCCCCAAAATTCACATGTTGAAATCCTCACCCCCAGTATGATGGTATTAGGAGACTGGGGCTTGGGGAGATGATTAGGTCATGAAGGTAGAGCCCTCATGAATGAGATTCATGCCCACACATCAAGAAAGCATCTTCTTTGAATCAGAAAGTGGGTCCTCAGCAGACAGCAAATGCACTGTCACCTTGATCTTGGACTTACCAGCCTCCAGAACTATGAGCAATGCATTCCTGTTGTTTATAAGACACTCAGTGTATGGTATTTTGTTATAGCAGCTGAATGAACTAAGACAAGCATATTTTGTAGAGGAAAAGCAATGAGTGACCTCTGGGGAGAAAGAAGATAATATGTTATTTTATTCCTTTGCCATATAGAGTAGGTTGGGAATCTTGTCCCTAAATCTTTTATAGTCAGAGGTCAGCTCTTGCAGGAATCAGGTTTTCCGTTGTTTCTTCTGACGCTGGCATTTTGTTGAGAAAGGATAAGGGAACAATCATGTGACTCTTCTGGAAGTACTTCTGCCCAGAGCATAGCGTTGTTTCTCAGTATCTGCAGGGAATTGGTTCCAGGACTCCCCTCAGATACCAAAATCTGGAGATGCTCAAGTCTCTTATATAAAAATAAAATAGGCATAGTATTTGCATATAACGTATGCACATACTGCCATATACTTTAAATCATCTCTAGATTACCTATAATACCTCTTACAATGTAAATGTTATTGAAATAGTTGTTGTGCTCTATTGTCTTATTAGATTGTATTGTTTTGTTTTCATTGTACTGTCATTTAATTTTATTTCTTATTGGGGATATTTTGGTCCTTGGTTGAATCCATGGATGCATGGATGCCAGTGTGGAGGGAGGGCTGTGTTTGCTTTTCCTTCCTTCACCTTCCCATCTGCCACCCTCACTCTCCACAGAGCTGACCTGTGGTTACTTCACCACTTTGCCTTCAGCCAAGAGATAAAAAACGGTTTATTTTTTCCAAACTTTGAGATTCAGATGCTATTGCTTCTCCCCTTAAAGGAGAACTTTCAGTGAGAAGTATTTTGTATCTTCCTCAAAATGGAAAAAGCATCTTGAGAAATATGCAAAGTAGGAAAATATTCAAGAAAACTATGAGTTTCACTCTAAAAATCACCATCAGAACTGTTCATTAAACTGGGAGTAAGATCACAGCATCATAGAATATTTATTTTTGTATTTATTATTATATTCATTTATTTGTTTGTTTATTTTAGAGTCTCACTCTGTCGCCCAGGCTAGAATTCAGGGGCATGATCTCGGCTCACTGCAACCTACACCTCCCAGGTTCAAGTGATTCTCGTGCCTCTGCCTTCAAAGTAGCTGGGATCACAGGCGTGTGCCACAGCCTTGGCCAGGCTGGCTTTGAAATCCTGACCTCAGGTAATCTTCCCGCCTCAGTCTCCCAAAGTGCTGGGATTACAGACGTGAGTCATCCCATGTGGCCCATAGAATTTTTCAATGGCGGGAGATCTTCAAGGTCATCTGATCCAACCTTGATCCTAAAGTGGAAATCCCATGTTTGAAATCCGGCTTGAATACGTCCAGTGTTGGTAGGAATGCTTTTGTTCATGTCACCTCACTGGCTTTTATGGATCTTTAACTGATGTAAGTGTCTGCCTTCAAACTCTGCCTGGAGCAAATGGTATATAAAACATTTCTGTAATCTCAGCGCTTTGGGTGGCTGAAGTGGGAAAATCACGAGGTCAGGAGGTCGAGACCAGCCCAGACAATATGGTGAAACCCCATCTCTACTAAAAATACAAAAAAATTAGCCAGGCGTGGTGGTAGGCAGCTGTAATCCCAGCTACTCGGGAGGCTGAGGCAGGAGAATCGCTTGACCCTGGGAGGCGGAGGTGGAAGTGAGCTGAGGTCGCGCCACTGCATTTCAGCTCAGGTGACAGTGCGAGACTCCGTCTCAAAAAATAAAAAAATGAAAAAACAAAAAAAGTTTCATCAACGACACCCAAAGCTGAGGTGGGAAAGCGGGAACAGAGAGGAAGAATGAACACACACACACACACACACACATACACACACACACACACCCCATCCTGCCCTGCCAACATGTACTGATTCACATCAGTTGTTCCTTTGGGAGGTTAAGATTTTAAGAAAGAAAAGGCAGCAAGAAAATGAAGAGGAGAAATGATCTTCCCTGTGTTCCTGCAACCTCAACACGCTCCAGGGTTCCTTTGCCCAACAGGCGGCTGTGGGGTTGGCTAGCTGGCTGTGAGCACTGTGCTGTAGGCTTGTTGCTGCCGTGAGGAAAAACAGATTTCAAATACCAAGTTTAGCATCCCTCCATGCTATCTTGAAAATATAGCCAGACAAACAGCACTTCTCGAAGCAGACCCAGGACAGCACATCCACAGAGATGATTAGGCTTCTGCTGAGGAGTGCTGGCTCTTTGAAAGCAGTCACACAGCGGGTTAACAACCTGTCTCCATGCTGCTCAGTGAAACATTGCATTTATGGCTTCCCAAGGAAGGGGGAGTCTTTATGTAGGTTCACAAAGCTGCTTCCGTGAACCGCAAGAAGTAATAATGGATCAGGTGTTTGGCCCAACGTCGCTGTGAAGCTGTGAGAATAGTAGTAGTGAGTCTTACCTACAGTGTATTTGGATGTGTGTGCCTGTGCATGTCCACATGTGTGTGTGATGGATGCGTTTGCAGGAAAAGTTTGGTATACATAGCAGAGAAATAAACAACATATGCGCCAGCACATGTATGTCAATTTGGATGAGGATTTGAATTTTTTTAACAGGAGACACTGTTGTTCAGCTTCCAGAACTACTCTGTTTGAAAATGCTCATATATATATGTATGAAGAACAAACTAGAAAAGGTAGATTTTTACTATAAAATCTAGTAAAATCTTTACAGTACTGCCTTAGTCCACTCAGGTGGCTATAACAAAATATCATAGACGGAGTGGCTTATAAACAATAAAAATGTATTTCTCCGAGTTCTGGAGACTGGCAAGTCTAAGATCAAGGCACTGGCAGATTTAGTCACCAGTGAGGTTTCATTCTCTGGTTCACAGATGTTTCCTTCTCACTATATTTTCTCATGGCAGAAAGGACAATCTCCCTCAGGCCTCCTTTATAAGGGCACTAATCTCGTTCATGAGGCTTTGCCCTCATGATCTAATCAGCTCTTGAAGCCCCTACTTCTTAATACAGTGGTGATTACATTTCAGCATATGAATTTCTGGGGGGACACAAACATTCAGACCATAACAGTGGTAGTATTTCATATAAATAAGTGGTTTAATTCTATTAAAGGTACATCCCTCCTTGCTCTCTGATATGGTTTAGCTGTGTTTCCACCCAAATCTCATCTTGAATTCCCACGTGTTGTGAGAGGGACCTGGTGGGAGGTGAATGAATCATGAGGGGCAAGTCTTTCCTGTGCTGTTCTTGTGATAGTGAACAAGTCTTGTAAGATCTGATGGTTTTAGAAAGAGGAGTTCCCCTGTACAAACTCTCTCTCTTTGCCTGCCACCATCCATGTAAGACATGACTTGCTCCTCTTTGCCTTCTGCCATGATTGTAAGGCTTCCCCAGTTACATGGAACTGCACGTCCAATTAAACCTCTTTCTTTTGTAAATTGCTCAGTCTCGGGTATGTCTTTATCAGTAGCATGAAAATGGACTAAACAGTAAATTGACCAGTAGAGTGGGGTGTTGTTGAAAAGATATACAAACATGTGAAAATGACTTTGGAACTGGGTAACAGGCAGAGGTTGGAATAGTTTGGAGGGCTCGGAAGAAGACAGTAAAATGTGAGAAAATTTGGAGCTCCCTAGACACTTGTTGAATGGCTCTGACAAAAATGCTGATAGTGATAGGAACAATCAGATCCAGGCTGAGGTGGTCTCAGATGGAGATGAGGAACTTGTTGGGAACTAGAGCAATGATGACCCTTGTTATGTTTTAGCAAAGAGACTGGCAGCATTTTGCTCCTGTCTTAGATATTTGTGGAACTTTGAACTTGAGAGAAATGATTTAGGGTATCTGGTAGAAGAAATTTCTAAGTAGCAAACCATTCGAGAGATGACTTGGGTGTTGTTAAAAGCATACAGTTTTATAATGGAAGTAGAGCATAAAAGTTTGGAAAATTTGCAGCCTGACAACGTGATAGAAAAGAAAATCCCATTTTCTGAGGAGAAATTCAAGCTGGCTGCAGAAATTTGCATAAGTAATGAGGAGCTGAATATTAATCACCAAGACAATGAGGAAAATGTCTCCAGGGCATGTCTGAGGTCTTCATGGCAGCCCCTCCCATCACAGGCCTGGAGGCCTAGGAGGAAAAAGTGGTTTCGTGGGCCAGGCCCAGGATCCCCATGCTATCTGCAGCCTAGGGACTTGTCCTTCATCCCAGCTACTCCAGCCATGGCTGAAAGGGTTGACATAGAGCTCAATTCATTGCTTTAGAGGGTTAAAGCCTCAATCCTTGGCAGCTTCCACATGGTGTTGAGCCTGAGAGTCCACAGAAGTCAATAATTGAGGTTTTGGAACCTCTGCCTAGATTTCAGAAGGTGTATGGAAATGCCTGGAAGTCCAGGCAGAAGTCTACTGCAGGGGCAGGGCTCTCATGGAGAAGCCCTCCTAGGGTAGTGCAAAAGGGAAATGTAGGTTCAGAGCCCCCACACAGAGTCCCTACTGGGGCAGTGCGTAGTGGAGCTGTGAGAAGGCCAGCATCCTTCAGACCTCAGAATGGTAGATCCACTGACAGCTTGCACTGTGCACCTGGAAAAGCTGCAGGCACTCAGTGCCAGCCCATGAAAGCAGCCAGGAGGGAGGCTGTACCCTGCAAAGCCACAGGAGTGGAGCTGCCCAAGACCATGGGAACTCACCTCTTACATCAGCGTGACCTAGATGTGAGACATGGAGTCAAAGGAGATCATTTTGGAGCTTTAAGATTTGACTGCCCCACTGGATTTTGGACTTACATGGGGCCTGTAGCCCCTTTGTTTTGGCCAATTTCTCCCATTTGGAACAGCTGTCTTTACTCAGTGCCTGTACCCCCACAGTGTCTAGGAAGTAACTAACCTGCTTTTGATTGTACAGGCTCATAAGTGAAAGGGACCTGCCTTATCTCGGATGAGACTTTGGATGGTGGACTTTTGAGTTAATGCTGAAATGGGTTAAACTTTGGGGGACTGTTGGGAAGGCATGATTGGTTTTGAAATGTGGGGCATGAGATTTCCCAGGGACCAGGGGCTTAATGATATGGTTAGTCTGTATCCCCACCCAAATCTCATCTTGAATTATAGTTCTCATAATTCCCACATGTATGAGGGAGCCTATGAGAGGTAATTGAATCATAGGGGTGGTTACCCCCATGCTGTTCTTGTGATAGTGAGTAAGTTTTCAAAAGATCTGATGGTTCGTAAGAGACTTTTCCCCCTTAGCTTGACACTCACTCCGTCCTGCCACCCTGTGAGGAAGGTGCCTTCTTCTCCTTTGTCTTCCACCATGACTATAAGTTTCCTGAGGCCTCCCCAGCAATGCAGAACCATAAATCAATTAAACCTCTTTCCTTTATAAATTACTCAGTCTCAGGTGTTTCTTCATAGCAGTGTGAGAATGGACTAATGCAGTGAGTCTGCAGTGGCCCAGGGATCTGCATTTGAGTGTGGCATTTGTGACAGTTACAGCACTTGGGGATTCCCAGCTCCTTGTCCCTGGCTTGGCTAGGCAGATTTGAACTGCCTCATGGCTATTTCCTCCTGGGCTGGCCTTCTTAGGAAGCTTTACATGAGTCTTTATTCCTTTCTTCCCCTGGCTCCTCATCTCATTCTCCAAATCAGTAGAGAATTTAGAGAGTTAGCAATTCATAACTCCAATCTGAATAAAGAACATCTACTAAAAAAATGCCTGTATGGACAGGCTTTTAGAGTCATTGCCCTCCTCTGGGTTAGGGAGAGCTGCTCAGATAACTTTAAGGAAACTGAAAAAAGCTTTTACATTTTTGTGCTGTTTGGGGTGAAGGTGGTGGGAACTGTCTCCTACTCCAAGTGAGTACAAAGCAAGGTAGAGGGTGACAAGTCCTCCTGAAAAGCCCAAGGTGCTACAAGATCAGAGGTTAACAGACACTGGTGGGTAACGTTGTGTCAAATATGTCTGAAGAAACTACTTTAAGTTAATGATTAGCACTAACCCTTTGTTTTATGTGTAAAAGTGCTGGTCTTAGGTTTCACAAAGGAGTTTTGGTTATCCCCTGTATCAATCACAGTCCCAGCAAAAAGAAGACACACTTGAAAAATGAGAGTTAAAGATGCTGTGTCCAGGCTGGGCGTGGTAGCTCATACCTGTAATCTCGGCACTTTGAGAGGCCAAGGCAGGAGGATTGCTTGAGCTCAGGAGTTCAAGACCAGCCTAGGTCACATAAGAAGTAGGAAGACCCTGTCTCTACAAAAAATTTCAGAATTAGCCAGGCATGGTGGCACTTGCCCATAGTCCTACCTACTCAACAGGCCAAGGCAGGAGCATCACTTGAGTCCAGGAGTTCGAGACCAGCCTGGGCAACAAAGCAAGATGCTATCTCTATTCTATTTAAATAAATAAATAATTAAAAAGAAGCTCTCTCCAGAAGGGTTGACAAGCATAAGGGACCTGTTAGTGGGTGGAGAAGAATAAGGGACCAGTCACCCAAAACAGCCCTTACCATCTCTAACCCTGAAGGTACGAGAGCAGGGAGCTCTTGGTAGGAGCTTTCAAGGGTATTCAGCCCCTGGAAAGGGTCTGCTTGGGCTTGACCAGAACTAAAGGCAAGTCAGGGAAAGACAGTGGCTACTTCCAAACTGCAGCCCACAGTGAGGAATGCTCTTCAGTGCTGCTGTCTTCCTGCTCATGTCTCCATCTGAAGCCAGACACGAGGGATCCTGGTACAAAGTCGGCCTCCAGAGCACAGATTAGGGGAGAGAAGAGAGAAGAGCAGGTCTGGAGGGTCAGCAGGAACATGCAGCAGGCTCTTCCTCTGCAGGGCTGGTCACACAAAGGGGCAGCACACAGAAACAGGACAATTATTGGGTGCCATTCTCTAAAAGAATCCATGCAGGCTGACACCAAGGTGATGATTATAGACACTGAGACAATAGTCTTAAGATCAGAAGAAGAGTTTTTTCTAAGTTGGGGATTTATAGTGACAAGAAAAGATTAGTTGAGAATAATCGAATGTATTTTGAAATAAATGCTTTATTAGAAAGCATGGCATAAATGCATGAAAAGACATTGAACATCAATCGTCGTTAGGGAAATGCAAATCAAAACCACAGTGAGATACCACTAAACACTCAGAACAATGGTTATAATAATAATAATAAAAAAAAAACAGACGACAAGGAGTGTTGGTCAGGATGTGAATTAAGACCCCCTCACACTTGCTGATGGGAATATGAAATGGTGCAGACATTTTGGAGAATGGTTTGGCAGTTTCTTAAAAACGTCAACCTAAGTTGACCATTTGATCCAACGATTCCACTTCCAAATATTCACTATTTACCCAAAGGAAATAAAAACATATTTCTATCCAAATAATGGCACATTAATGTTGGCTGAAGCATTCTTCACAGTTATTTCTAAAGTGGAAACAACCCTAACGTGTGTCACAACTGGTAAATGGATAAACAAAATGTAGTACATTCATACAATGGAATGCTATCTGGGAAAGAGAGAAATAGAGGTAGAATAGAAGGAAGGAAGGAAGGAACAAAGGAAGGAAGGAAGAAGGAAGGGAGGGAGGGAAGAAGGGAGGGAGGGAGGAAGGAAGGAAGGAAGGAAGGAAAGAAGGAAAGGTGGGGAGGAAAGGAGAGTGGGAGGAAGAAAATGGAAGCAGGAAGAGAGGAAGAAAGGAAGGAAAGAGAGAGAGAGAAGAAGGAAGGGAGAGAGCAAGGAAGGAAGATTGGTGTCAATAAGGAAGGGAACAGTCTATTGACGCATGCTACAACATAGATGAACTAAAAAAAAAATCTGCCAAGTAAAAGAAGCCAGACACATATTGTATGGTTCCATTTATATGAAATGTCCAGAAAAGGCCAATTTGCAGAGACAGAATTTTGAGACATTTTAAATTTTTTATAATGTCTCCCTTCTCTTTGGTCCTGGAGTTGAGTGTTACTGATTGTTTTGTATCATGTATTACAGAAAAAAGCCTGGACTTTGTAATTTGCTTAATGCCTGGTGCGTTTGTTTAGCTTTAATCTGGATTATGGGGATTTGTTATTTTTTTAAAAAAAGCATATATTATGAGGAAAAACATGGAAAGCTGTTAACAAAAATGAACATAGCAAAAAATGGAAATAGCCACCAAAGCTTTTAAAGAAATATTTTTGAAGAGAACTTCTAATCATAAGCGGAAAAGGTCGAGATGAGGATTAAACAGGGGATACAGACAATAAGCAAGACAGGTGAAATAGAGGAGGCACCGCCTATGCAATCACCTTAATTCTCAAACTCTAAGTATCCATGACTCTGCTACAGCTGGACCAAGACAACAGATGTGGTACTTCCAGGAACCAAGTTCTACAGAAGCCAGGCGTGTGTGCACTGGACTCTCCCTGCATGCTGTGTGCTGTGTGGCATTTGTGTTGCCCTCTTTACTCTCCCCTATACACATGGGAGGTTCTTGCCTCCATGTGTCCAACTGTGTTCAGCTGGTTCCTGATCCTAAAAACATTCCTCTCCTCTCTTTCCTGCATCCTTTCCAACTCCTCACTGAAGATCCCCCCATAATTTTGGTTGACTGTGACACCTCCCATTTCTGACACCTGTATCTCTTATTATCTGTGTTATAACTTTTGGTTCTTGATTATATTAAATTTAGGGATTGATTATAATTTAGCTTGTTATTCTCTAATTTCTTTTCTTTTTTTTTTTGAGATGGAGTCTTGCTCTGTTACCCAGGCTGGAGTGCAGTGGCATGATCTCAGCTCATTGCAACCTCCACCTCCCAGGTTCAAGTGATTCTCCCAAGTAGGCTGGCCTTACAGGCACGCACCACCACGCCCAGCTAATTTTTGTATTTTTTGTAGAGATGGGGTTTCACCATGTTGGCCAGGCTAACCTTGAACTCCCGACCTCAGGTGATCCGCCCACTTCAGTCTTCCAAAGTGCTGGGATTACAGGCGTGAGCCACAGTGCCCGGCCATTATTCCCTAATTTCTTTGTGTTTATGCATATGATCTTTTCACATGATCGCATTCAAATTCCTTTTGGATAGCATATAAGCACACATTTTTGCAACCCATTAGAAGCAGTGATATGATTTGTAGTATTTGCCAGTTGCTGTGGTATGGATACTCCTGCCATTGCCAGTTTCGAACTATCACTTGTTCAACAGGTTCTCATATAATTCCTGAAAATTTAAGAACCAGCTCTTTTGAGCAGGTGTGTGCCAGCTCCAGCACATACTGCATCCCAAATTGAGCTTAATGTGACTGGCGTTCAGCAGCCTGCCGGGACAGCCTGAGTTGGCCTGTGTCGGAAGTTGTGGCAGCTGAATATTCAGGATCTGATAATGAATATAAAATTTGGGAGCTCAAAGTCATAAAACACCACAGGTAAGCTCTTACATATTTATATTCCCTAAAACAATAATAAAAGGAACACAATAAATAAAGGTATCAATAACATTCTACATATCTTAAATCAATAATAGATTCAGTGTTTTTAATTTGGTTATAATTCATTAAAGTTGTTTAATGTAGACTTTGTGTCACTTTCTGATTGAAGCCTTAGAAATGCAAAGACCTGGGAAACATACAGTTCCCTCAAGAAGCTCACAGCAGGAAAGAAAGAAAAGGAAAAAAAATGCCAATAAAATACAGTCTTTGATATTACAGCATTAAACAACATAGATCCCAGAGTTGAGGGGAGAGAGGAAGGAGTAGGAAAGATAAGGATGAACTTCCTGAAGACACGATGCCTGAACAGAGTCTTTAGGGAACATACGTCCCTACATCCCTTAGAAATGTCTTCCTCAGCTAAGGTGGCCACAACAGCTGAATGTAATGCACGTTGTTTAAGAATTAGCTTTATAATAGAATTTTGCCTTTGCTTCAGTAGGCATCATTCAATGATGATGCAAGCCACCAACAGATTAACAGAAAGCTCATCTTCATGGCTTCTTTGGTGCCCTTCTAGCTCTGACATATGAAAATTATACATTTTTTAAGGCAAAGGAAGGGGAACAGAGCCTGGATGCCAAAGCATCGTGAACACTAAGCAAGAATAATATGATTCCCATTTGTAATTTTTTTTACATGTGAAATCACAAATGCACTTGAGCTGAACTAAGGCAGTCTCTGAAAGAACTGAAAATGAAATCAAGGTGGGAACAAAACACATAGCCTTCTTTGTTCTCTACGAAAGAGAGGATAGCCATCTTCAGGTTTCCAGATGGTTTTGTTGTGCCGTCACCCGGCCTTTCTTGGGTGCTACCTAGGAGCTTTGCGACTGTAGCTCAAGATTGGTGCACAGTGCTCCACGTGGCACCTCACTGTGGGACTGTGCTGTGGCCACACAAGGCAGGAGAGTGCTCCAGGGTGACACTCCCCTCTACAGCACGAACATCTCCCCTTACCTCCAAAACACTAGAGCCGGTTTTCCCAAGGTGCCATCCAATAAAAGTCTCCACTGTGATTACTTGTGGAGGGGATGAAGACTGATGTTCAAAGATGAGGATTCCTGGATCCCACCTTAGAAAAAGGCTCAGTCAGAATCTCTGGGAGTTGGGCCTTGAAATCAGTATTTTTTATCAAGCTCCTAAAGTAATGAGGAGCTTAGCACAGTATCTGACACTGCAGACTGTCTAGACATGTTTTTTAATTGAACAAAACTTATCTTTCCTCCACCATCTAACCTCACCCACTTGAAACATCTTCACTTACCGGCTAGTGAAGGGATTTGGTGGACAATAGATCTTATTTGGCATTTTATTTCCCTTTAAAAAGACTCATATATTGTTTGTAACACTCTGTTTGTCTTTTTTTATTGTCCTCAGTCAACAAGTTTTCTCATTCTTCAAATATGTCTTTCTTTAGAAAGCCAAACTAGTTTATTTTTTTGACATTATCATGTAGCCACCCAAGGGGTTCGTCCTGCCACTGCATAAAGAAAGGCCACTGGTCGGGTGGCTGAGGCAGGATAATTGCTTGAACCCAGGAGGCGGAGGTTGCAGTGAGCCCATATCCCGCCATTGTACTCCAGCCTGGGCAACTGCGTCTCAAAAAAAAATAATAAAAAAAGGCCACTGGCATTGTAGTAGAGAGTTTAATAGACATGAGGCCGGCCACACCACGTGGGAGATGGAGTTCCCACTCAGATCATCTTGCTCAAAGCTCTTTGGTTAGGGGTTTTTCAAGGGCAGTTTCGGGGAAAGGGTGGGGGTGGCCAGGTAACAGGTGCTTGCTGCTGATTGGTTGGGCAAAGATGAAATCATAGGGGGCTGAAGCTGTCCTCCTGCAGTCCAGATCACTTCTGGGTTGGGCCACGGAGTGGGGTTGTTGGTTCAGCTGTAGCCATGAGTGTCAGACACGCAAAAACTTGGAAAGAGATCTCAAAAGGCCAATCTACAATAGTGGTGGTGTTTGCAAGAGTAATTGGGGAAGTTGCATGTCTTATAACCCCTGGAATAATGTCTGCACCTTAGCAGAACTCAGGCTGATGACGTATTAGCTTTATAAAAGTGGTTGAGTTTTGGGTAAGGCCTATTATCAAGTAAACTGTAGCCCAAATGTTTTCCGAAGTTAGCTTGGCCCAACAGCCCAGGAATAATTAAGGGAAAGGCAAGGTGTGGGTTGGGTTAGCTTAGCTGACTGTTATAATAATTTTCTCGCTAATATAACTTTTGCGAAGGCGGTTTCAATCATGCAAAAACAAATACACACACATAATTTTATGTAAAAGTCAATTAAAACAGAAAATGTAGATGATTACCATTGTTGAGTCTCCTTCAGATGGTGAAACTGATTTCCACTGCCCTCTGATTGATTTTCCAAAAATTGACTTCATGTTTAGGGAAGGGTGCTTATGTATTTTATGGACCATTGAAAAGGAATGGGGTGTCCACTTTGGGCATTTCATATGGAATATGCAGGTGGGCATTGTTGTGTTGGACCATCTTTATGTGACCTGAAATTCACATTTAAGTTGCAACGGTCAGTCAGTGAGTTCTAGCTCAGCTTCCATGCAGCTCCCACAGTGACTCCCAGAAACAGGCCAGTGGAATTGTTTGACCACCTCTCAATCATTATTCAGGTTTTTTCCACAAGAGTCTGCCAAACCTGGGAGCCTGAGTTTAGGATCCTTTTTCCCTAGGTAAACACAGTGCCATTATTCCCTCAAAAGAGGGTTGCAAAAAGGTAGGAGAGGCATCCCAGAAGTGGTGAATATAAGGTCTTCGGCTCGAACCCGAGAGCACGCCAATGCCAACAGACAACATGAGGCAGTGTGGAGAAACATGCTGGTTTTTTGTTTTTTTGTTTTTTTTTTGAGACGGACTCTCCCTCTCTCACCCAGGCTGGAGTGCGGTGGCGTGATCTCGGCTCACTGCAAGCTCCGCCTCCCGGGTTCACGCCATTCTCCTGCCTCAGCCTCCCGAGTAGCTGGGACTACAGGCGCCGCCACCTCGCCCGGCTAATTTTTTGCATTTTTAGTAGAGACGGGGTTTCACCATGTTAGATAGAGCCAGGATGGTCTCGATCTCCTGACCTCGTGATCCACCCATCTCGGCCTCCCAAAGTGCTGGGATTGCAGAGGTGAGCCACCGCGCCCGGCCGCAACATGCTGTTTTAATGAGCGCCTGGGTGCAGGCGGGCTGAGGCCTAAAATGGCGTCAGCCTCCAATGAGGACGGGACAGGGGTTTTACAGTCCTCTCTAAACAGGAAATGCCCCAGTCGGATGTGACCGCTGCATAGTGCCCTGACGGCCTCCTTCTCCATCTTCAGCGGTACGCGTCTTCCAGCCAGGGTAGGTGTCCTCTGGCCGGCTGTCCTCCTGCTTCTGCTCCCTGGCTGACCCACGCTGCTGACACAAGTGGCCTTGCGCCTTGGGACTGGGCCTGAAAAGGGAGGAGTTACTCATCCCTTCAAGCTTTCAGGCCCGGGGAGAATCTTTCAGTGAGGAATTGGTAGAACTCCTTTTGCTTTCTAGTTATGGTAAACCCTTCCCTCTTCTCAGCACTCCGCTTCATCTCTCTCCCATTCATTTCCCGCAAGCCGCTCCCCTCTCTTGCAAAAAGCAGGGCGCTTTCGCCTGCGGGCCTTTCATAAACACGAGAGTGACTTCTGCTTCTACGGAGTAGGTGTGGGGATAGTCAGCTAATATCCGTTCTACTCTCCGATTTCTCCAGATTTCCTCCTAATTCAGTATTCAGTCAAGATTCTCGCTTTACTTTAGTGGTTACATGTCTTACATCTTTGTAGTATAAAACAATAATTGCATTTTATATACATATGTAGATGTTCAAACACCGCGCGCACACACACACACACACACACACACACACACACACAATTTACTTTTGGAAGAGTTCAGGCTAATAGTCTAGTAGAAGTCCCACGGCATTCTGTCATTCTGGATTTGTCATACGGTTTCCCCGTAGTGTCATTTAACTTGTTTTCTTGATTTCCACATAATTTGGAAGTTAGGTCTGGAGCAGCACTGCCCAACAGATCTTGCTGTGAGTATGTCTGTTCCTTATTGGTGCTACCCAATACAGTAGCCACTAGCCATATGTGAGAGGGCTAGGGTGATAGAGGAAAAGAAATTCTAACTTATTTAACTTAAATTATTCTAAATTTAAATCTAAATAGTCACATGTGGCTAATGGCTACCATATTGGGCAGTGCAGGATGGGATGCTTTATTAGATCCAGGATAGAGATTTTGCAAGGATAGATGATGTCGTGGACTTACTGCCTTCCTTTGCTGGATGGTATCTCATTCATTCTCTCTCTCCCTCTTTCTCTCTCTCTTTCTTTTCCTCTTCCTCTCTCTCTCCCTCTTTCTTATTGTGAACTCATGAATGCTTTTTGAAGCTAGTTTTTGAATTATTTGATATAGTTTGATTTAAGTTAGTCTTTGGCACAACAAATTGTCACCAGTTCACCTTGACCAAACCTAGACTTGGTATTAACTGGTTTGTTTTTTGCTTGTTTGTTGTTTCTGGTAAGGAATGGTATTTAGAAACCAGGATCAGGGAACTAAATTTGCTTGTTGCTACTGTGTCAATGTTTCTAAACCCTTTCAGTAGAAACTCTAAGGGAAATTACGTTTATAATCTTTGGTTCACACTGTGTTTTTCAATTCAAATTTAATATTACAAAAAGATTAAGTGGGAGAAAATTAATATTATGAGTGTTCTTTTTCTTGGTTTCTTTTTTTTATATTTGTATTTCCTTTCCCTTAGAAAAAACATCATGGTGGCTAATATTATCCATGTATCTCTTTAGTTTTCTACAATATTTTCTCAAAATTAGAATATCACTACTAACAAACCCATTAATAAATTTAAGGTATGCTTTCAGACCTTTTTTTTTTTTTGCCCTTAGACTTATATATTCCACTAAAATGGCTCAAAGAACTATTTCCAAAAATTATTTGAAATAATTATTTTTTCTCTGTGGTTTATCAAATTGATATATAGTTGATTTCATGTATTGCTGTTTATATTCAATTTTATGTAAATAGTTTTATTTTTCTCTTTTATTTATTATTATAATTACCTTTTCTATTCTTTATGAATGTAAATAAAAAGCATTTCAGTTGTATTGTAATTTTTACAATGTACTACAATACCCTTATATCACTATTTTCCACAACTTTTTCTGTAGAAAATGTATTCTGGTATTAATAAGTTGAATTGCTGGGTGCGGTGGCTCACGCTTGTAATCCCAGCACTTTGGGAGGCCGAGAAGGGTGGATCACGAGGTCAGGAGATCAACACCATTCTGGCTAACACGGTGAAACCCCATCTCTACTAAAAATATAAATAATTAGCCGGATGTGGTGGCGGGCGCCTGTAGTCCCAGCTGCTCGGGAGGCTGAGGCAGGAGAATGGCGGGAACCTGGGAGGCGGTGCTTGCAGTGAGTGGAGATCGCGCCACTGCACTCCAGCCTGGGCGACAGAGCGAGACTCCGTCTAAAATAAATAAATAAATAAATAAATAAATAAATAAATAAATAATAAGTTGAATTATTGACAGACTTTAACAGTAAAACCCATTTATTAACTTTGAGATTGCATTTATTCTGTGAACTTTAAGGCTAATGTATCCCCCCCTCAAAAAAATGGAAGTACCTCTTCTCCCAGATATGTGTCATGGGCTTTCATGGTGTCCCGCACTTGTGACAACTGTGTTTAATTATTTCATTGTGAGATTTGTTTTTTTCCTTTAATTTAAACAAACATTGATGGAAGCATCACTCTTTGCCAAGTGTTTTAGTTCTTGTTAATTCCTGATATAGCCTGTAAACTGCATGGGGACAGGGGTCCTATCTGTCCCATCCTGTCATCCCCACTCATAGTACCTCTGGCCCAGCATAGGTGCTCCATAAATGAATATTGAGTGGATACATGATTAAACAGTTCTCTGGGCTCCACTCTCCATGTGGAAATGGGAGAATCATTCAATCATATCCATGTTAAATTCTAACACAATTCTGATGCATGGCCACCTGGAAAAAAATTAGACCTCCCTGCCCGGTTCTTTTATATTTTAATGATTTCTGTGTATGCCACGTTAAGTACAAGTATAAAATTGCCTTCAGGCTTTCAAAGAGGATTAAATTGTATTTATGGGAGCCTCTCATTAACGAAAAAGTGATCGGAATCCTTGGCTCTTGGAGCCTGGCGGTCCTTTGCGGGACATACCACACTAATAGACTACCACTCTTTCTCTCTATTAAGGCCAATCCATCACAGTTTCCAGTTGGGATGAATGATAATGCCACATTTAGTTTTCTGTATTTTTAAGCATCATCTCTTCTTAACAGGATGTGTAATGTGATTCAAGCTGATGTGATGAGGCAGACCATTAACAAAATGTCTTTCAGTCTCTGCTTGATTAATAAATATTTCCTCTGCATTTTATTATGGGCAACTTGCAGAGGGAGCCAAAGTTTATTGCTTTCTTTTTTTTTTAATCAGTGAAGTAACATCAGCTATTATGCATAATCAGTTCCAGCTTGTACATTTGTAATGTTTTGATTTAGAATAGTAAAAAGGAAAGAGGACAGTGAAAGCTGCAACGTTATGAGAGAAAATTCTGGTAAATGCATAACAGTTCAGGTGCCTCTCATTTTTGCTTTTTAAATACTTGTCTACTTTGCCCCCAACTCCCAGACATATGTCTAAAATGAATCTCTTTCTTACACCCACCAATTTTTACCAGTCTTCTAGAAACAGTAGTTCTCAAAGTGTGGTTCCAAACCAGCAACATCAGCCAGTGTAGCCTGAGAAATTGTTAAAAATGCTAATTTTCAGGCTCTACATGGTCCTACTGACTTGGCAACTCTGGAAGTTGGGTCCAGCTATCTGTTTTTACTAGCCCTGTTGGTAATTCTGATGCAAATTCAAGTCGGAAAACTATTGTTCTGAAAAGAGTGAAATAACATCCTCATCTTAGTGATTAGATTCAAGTAAATGAGTAGACATTGAAATTCCCTCACATTTCTAAATAGTCATGTGGCTTTTTTTTTTTTCCTATGTGCTATGGTGTTTAGTTTAATTCGAGAATCAGTATGACTCATGCATGACACTGGAAGGTATTTTTATTTTCAAGGTACAGAGAGTAAAGTCTAATGGAGAAAAATGTATTTTACTCATTTTAAAAAACATGACTCATGTCATCGGCATAAAGACGTCATTCTTCAAATCGGCATTAAATAAGTATCTGTGACAAAGTTAATGTGGCTTTCTAAATTGCTGCCATCATCATGATGTTACAGCCAATTCTTCCAGAGTAGGATTATCTGGCCTCTTGTGGGTTTTTTTTTCTTATCTTTTTTTTTTTGTAATTAAACCTTTTATCCTATTATTTTGCCTTTAACTGTTATTAATACATATCATCAAAGATGGATAGGACAGAGAAAGGAGTTGTCACCTTTAGATTATATCTGGAAGGGATGTTAAAAAAATAAAAAGGAACCCAAACACCAAATCTAACCTTTAATGGTTCAGATAAGGAAAGCAATGCTCAGGGAAGTCAAGTGACCTGTAAAATTCAGATATTTTGTGTTTTAGTTCAGTATGTTTTCCACTGTTTGTTATTAGTAGTTCTTGTCCCTACTTAGAAAAAGATTTTAGAGTTATCAACTCAGAAATACTTGTTTTTGGCATAAAGGATGAGTGAATTTGACCTTAGAATTTTTCTTATTGTCCCTCTTCTCACTAACAGACATGGACAATTGAAAGCTACCTAAAGGATTTGTAGCAGTATTTACTTCCTAAATGTTGCCAAGCAGAATAGCAAATTCATTCCAGGACATTTTTTTAATGTGCCAAAATCATCCTAGTTCTTATAAAAGAGGAAATGAACAATGGTCCATCATACAATTAAAAGCATTGGTTCAGAGCCTAGTGAATTAAAAAAAAAAAAAAAAAATTGATGTGAATCACTTAAAATAGGTAGTTGACTCTCAAATTAATCCTTGGAAAATTAAAGGAACATCTAGTGAAGTATATTATTTTTGGGCTTTTTATCTAAAAGTGGTTACCAAGTGGGTTCTTGCTGGGCTAGAAAAATTCTAACCTCCACTTCCATTTTTTTCTCCTTTTTAAAGTTAGCCAAACCATTTTCATGCCACACAGAAGTTTAATAGCTCCATCTACAATGACGCATTGCAAACTGAAGGATGCGGTTGCTTAGCAGTGACAGAAACTTTCTCACTATATCCTTGCCCTAGTAATAGCTTCAGAGAAGTGGAGCATAGTGATGATAGAATATCAAAATTTGTAATTCTAAAATACTCAGAAGACACTCAGTTACATCTTTAATTTGTTGTAATAGGAATTCTTGAAAAGTCATTTTAAAATAATGTTAGATCTCAGATGCACTTTGGTTGATTACCTGAGTCACCTCCCCCACCCCTTTGCTAAGATGCTCCCACGTGCTGTAGGGCAGTGCAGGGGGGTTGTAGAAGGACCAGCAGCATCAGTAATATCTGGAACTTTTTTGGAAATACAAACTCCTGGGGCATCTCTTTTAATAAGCTCTCCAAGTAACTGTGGTGTGCACTCAAGTTTGAGAACTACTGCTCTTTGGGGGGTTGATTGTGTCTGTTTTATTCTCTCTGCCAGTGATTATTGGCTTCTAAAATATACTTAACCCAACTCTAGCTGATGTGACCTAAAAAGATTTCTTCTGTGAGGGTGCTGGCAATGCTTTTTTGCTACTTAAAGAAAGGAAAAGTAAGAGATTGACGCTATTTTTGCCTTTGAGCACAAGCATGTAAAAATGGGACCGTGTTGTGGCTGGGAAGGTCCCATGCTGGTGATGTAGAGTCAAAATACGGAAAGAATCTGACTTAACCAAATCTGAAATCATCCTGCCTCGGGACTTTACTTCATTTTGTGAAATTTAAAAACAAACAAAAAATCCTTTATTGCTTGAAGTGTTTTGAGTTCCGTTTTATTTGTTGTTTGTTTCTAGCAGCCAATATCCCCTCAGTGGTACACTTGAACACACAAGGTCATTTATGGCATTTTGCAAGAAAATCTTACGGTGAATTTCAGTGTTACTTATAGCATGGAGACTGAGAGTAAGAAGCTCACCTGTTTTTATATCACTTCTGTGTTAAAAACTTTTTCAAAATGTTAGAGAAGTATAATTTGGAGAAATTATCTAAAGTTATGTTGAATTACGTCTCTCCTCCATGCTAGTAGTGTATAAATAGTAGTTGTCCTTCTGTTAACATTTTGAAGGAATATCAATATAACAATCAATTTAGTTGTTCAACTGGTATTTAGTCTGCTTTCTTTCTAGCCCCAAGGGAGCATATCATTATGGGATAGGGAAATGTAAATTAATCCAAAGCTAAAATATCTTTTTTTTTTTTTTTTTGAGACAGAGTCTCGCTCTGCCGCCCAGGCTGGAGTGCAGTGGCCCGATCTCAGCTCACTGCAAACTCCGCCTCCCGGGTTCACGCCATTCTCCTGCCTCAGCCTCCCGAGTAGCTGGGACTACAGGCGCCCGGCACCTCGCCCGGCTAGTTTTTTGTATTTTTTAGTAGAGACGGGGTTTCACCGGGTTAGCCAGGATGGTCTCGATCTCCTGACCTCGTGATCCGCCCGTCTCGGCCTCCCAAAGTGCTGGGATTACAGGCTTGAGCCACCGCGCCCGGCCTAAAATATCTTAAGAGTTATCACCCTTTATATGAAATTCCCTACTGATTCCTCTGAAGAGGTCTTTTTTGCCTATTATTCTGCATATCCAAATAGCATTTAAATACTCAATTTCTGGGAAGTTGCTTTATAAAATAATTTTGAAATATTTTATAGAGATGTAAATTATTTGTATATATTTACATATATACATATACTGTGTAATTTATATTTTTGACATTATAAAATATTTTCTGAACTTTTAAAATTTATTTATTTATTTTGAGATGGAGTCTCGCTCTGTTACCCAGGCTGGAGTGCAGTGGCACGATCTCAGCTCACTGTAACATCCATCCCGGGTTCAAGCGATTCTCGAGGCTCAGCCTCCCCAGTAGCTAGGACTACATGCGAGCATAAATTTAAACATTTATGTACATATTCTCCTTAGACCATAAGATGCATACATGCGAGCACCGCCACCATGCCAAGTAAATTTTTGTATTTTTAGTAGAGACAGGGTTTTACCATGTTAGCCAGGTTGGTCTCAAACTCCTGATGTCAAGCGATCTGCCCACCTCGGCCTCCCAAAGTGCTGAGATTACAAGCGTGAGCCACCACACCTGGCCATTTTTTGAACTTTTTTGTTGAGGCGAGATCTCGCTCTGTGGCCCAGGCTGGAGTGCAGTGGCATGATCTCAGCTCATTGCAACCTCTACCTCCCAAGTTCACGCCATTCTCCTGCCTCAGCCTCCTGAGTAGCTAGGACCTTTAGGCGCCCGTCACCACGCCCGGCTAATTTTTTGTGTTTTTAGTAGAGACAGGGTTTCACCATGTTAGCCAGGATGGTCTCAATCTCTTGACCTCGTGATCCACCCACCTTGGCCTCCCAAAGTGCTGGGATTACAGGCATGAGTCACATGCCCGGCCCATTTTCTGAACTTTTTAGATAACATACTGCTCTATATTTCCTCTTCAAATCTATTCAACTGTACTTTTTTTTCAAGTATACTTTAAAAACTCAATGTTATTATTTTTGGTTGAAATTTATCATCCTCTTATCTTTCTGAAATATGCTACATCATTTGTAGAGAACAATCTCCAAAACTATGTTTTTACATCAAATACATATATCTATATACTAATATTTGTAGTCAACACTATTTAAACTTCTATTAATTTCAACTGATAAAATGGAAAGTTATTTGTAAGTGGCTGTCAGGTAGGGATTATTGACTGATTTAGTAGTTTATTTTTAGTTTAATAGAATTGTGCTTTCTACATGACTTCAATCTTTAAAATGTGTTGAGACATGCTTTATGACTAATATATGGTTACTTTTTATAATTGTTGTATGTGAGCTTAAAAAAATATGTATTCTGAAAAAATTGCCCAAACATTTCAAGGATTTTTTATTTGTTAGAATAACTCCTATTTATTCTTCAAGACTCAGTTACTTCCTCAGGTAAGGCGTTCTGATAATATCAAGCAGAATTAGATGCTGCTTCTTCTGGACTCTTTCTATGATATTACCTTGACATTGAATTGAAATTTAAACATTTATGTACATATTCTCCTTAGGTCTAAGATGCTAAGGCCAAATTTATCTTCTAAATTACCTTTACTACTGTACCTAATCTAATACTGTACCTTTCACATAGTAGGCACTAGGAAAGTGTTTCTGGAATGAAGGAAGGAAGGAAAGAAGAAGTGAACAATAGTATGGTGATATATTAGGTTTAATTATATGCTTAGGACTCTATAAGGTTGGTTTCTATAGTTAGACAACGCTGTCACCTAGACCAAAAAAAAAAAAAAAAAATCAACTAAGGTTGCTAAATAAAGAATGCACAATTTGAAAAGGAGAAATAATTAAAGCTAACATTTATGTAGCATTTCTCTGTACCAGGCACTTTCCTACGCTCTCTAGTGGGTGTATGGGGGGCTGGAGGTAGGAGGGGTAAACTCATTTGATCCTCATAATAACTTCATGAGAAGGATACTGTTGTATTTAGCACATCTATTTTTTAGATGCTGAGGCTGAGGCAACAAAATGCTGAGTAACTTTCCCAAGGTCAGAAACTAGAGAGTAGCAGAGCTGTACATTTGACCCAAGCAGCCTTGCTCTAGAGCCCGTTGCATGAACTCCTGGGCCCCATTACCGCTCAATAAATGTCAAGGGGCTGGGCATGGTGGCTTGTACCTGTAATCCCAGCACTTTGGGAGGCCGAGGTGGGTGGATCACCTGAGGTCAGGAGTTCGAGACCAGCCTGACCAACATGGAGAAACCCCGTCTCTACTAAAAATACAAAATTAGCCAGGCGTGGTGGTGCATGCCTGTAATCCCAGCTACTCAGGAGGCTAAGGCAGGAGAATCGCTTGAACCCAGGAGGTGGAGGTTGTGGTGAGCCAAGATCGCACCACTGCACTCCAGCCTGGCAACAAGAGCAAAACTCTGTCTCAAAATAATAATAAATAAAAAATAAATAAATAAATAAATAAATAAATAAATAAATAGATAAATATAAATGGGAAACCTCGATTAGTCCCATTTTAAAGAGCAAAAGCAGCCACATTTGAAACTCTTTGTAAGGCAACATTATCTTGTAACCCTAGAAAGGGGTCACCAAGACTCCAGGTCCCAGCTTAGCTGCTTCTCTGTGCTCCCTGTGGGCAACCTTCGGAGTCACTGAACTTCTGTCTCTCCTGGCTCCCTCTGCGCGTTAGAGATAAGGGCATTTTTCCCTCTCGTCGGGAGAAGCTGCAAGGATTACTGAAATAATGTCTGAAAGCACTTTCAGTTCCTAAGAGGAAATAAGATCGAGGTAGAAAAAGGGATTTAATGTATGCCTGTCCTTATCCTTTATAAACTAGATGGGGAGTATCTCAGCCCCAGGCTGCTTCTGTCAGGGTCACCCTGAAGAGGACCTTACATAGAGTAATAAATATTTACACACTTATTATTTTCTAAGCACCTACTATGCGTCTAAATTAGTTTAGAGAAGGAGAGTGTTTTTTTTTTTAGCAACTGGCATGATAATTTTGTCTAACTAGAGAAGTGCCTTTGTTGGGAAAATTCCTTGCAGAGCATATTTAGGATAGAAGCTGAAAGCTGAGTGGGAGGGATGCTGCTGTGGGAGATCAGAGGAGGAACCCTTGGTTTTCTGTGGATCGAAGGGAGGATGAGTTCAGTGTGTGTGTGTGTGTGTGTGTGTGTGTGTGTGTCCCCATGTCTTTGTGCATGTCAGGTATCTGGATGACTGGAGGAAAGAGGGTCAAGGACCTAGAGAAATTGGAATACTGTGCAGTGAGATATAGCCCTCTCATTGTTATCCCCTTAAATATTACATGGATTCTAGGAAACCTCATAAAATGCTTAGAGCGAGTAGCATCGTTACAGAGACTAGTGGAAGAACTGAGTATGGACTCTGCAAGGTGCAGGCACAGAAAATGACTGTGTGGATACAGCTGAGCCATGAAAAGAATGGCCACAAATATCCAGTTGGCTTAAGACTTCTTCACACTGTCCAATGGGAGAGTCCAAGCAATCCTACATACACCATGAGGACACGGAGTCTCCAGCTGACGTCTGGGTTACAGTTGTGAAGTAAAAAGGCATGACCATGCAAAACGATTTGCCGTCCCAAGTGGTATTTTGTGCCTAATGTCTTGGGAGGGAGCAAATGCTTTAGGCTTCGAGGGAGGCCTCACACTTCTGTATATAACCAAGTTTCTTGAGGCCTCAGCAGTTAGTACAGAGAGAATCCACTGATGAGTAACAAGTTCGCTGGCCTTTACCTCTGCCTACCTGCAGCCCCTGCAGTGTCCAGTCACTACTGCCCTAGCTCTCCTGGGAGGTCCCGAGATATGTCTCACGTGCCGTGCCCACACAATAGGCTCAGCTCCCAGGGGGCCCTTCCTTTTTCTGCTGGCAACCAAATGGGACCCATGCACTGGGCATCTCCTGCCATGATTCAGGTCCCAGCAGACACCACTCTGCAGGAAGCCCAGATTGGTTCCAAAGCATTACTGCTGGCTTCCATCTAATGCCTCCACAGTTTCAATACAACTGCCTCGTATTAAAGGTAGAAGTTTTCTTTTGAACGCCACCCCTAACCCTCTATCCCAGCCTTAAGAGGGAATAGGGCTGTCCTCAAAACCACTCTTCCATCTATTGACTAATGCTTTTATAAAGCTTGATAGAGGAAAACAAAAATGCATTTTCTGGTTCTTCTTTTCTTTCTTTTTCATTTTTTTCAAAGAGACAAGGTCTCACTCTGTCACCCAGGCTGGAGTGCAGTGGTGCAATGGACTTCACTGCAGCCTCAACCTCCTGGGCTCAAGCGATCCTCCCACTTTAGCCTCCCAAGTAGCTGGGACTATAGGCGTGCAGCACTAGGCCTGGTTAATTTTTTTTTTTTTTTTTTTGCTGGAGATGGGGTCTCACTAATGTTGCCCAGACTGATCTTGAACTCGTGGTCTCAAGCAATCCTCCCGCCTCAGCCTCCCAAAGAGCTGGAAGTAGAGGCTTCAGCTACCATGCCATCCTGGTTCTTCTTAAGAGGGATACACTTTAAGCACATCCCTGGCTTAGCCCCACCCCTTTATTAACCCTTGACCTGGGAAATTGGAGTGATTCAGTTCATCAGTAACTTTCAGAAAAATATCTGAGTATGTTTGGTTCATTTTTCTTCCTCTTTTGGTCAAGCTTTCCCCAAGGGGAACACGTTCTCCTGCTTCTCCAGGGGCAGGCCCTCTTCTAAGATGAGGGTGGACAGCATGGTGGGGTGATACCACGTGATACCACGTGATATCCCGTGATACCACGACTGGGGCACAGGTCTGCATCATTCTGGGTTGAGCATTATTCTGGGCTTATTTGATGCCAAAACCTAAAGCCTCTTTTCTTTTCTTTTTTTTCTTTTTTTGAAATGGAGTTTCACTCTTGTTGCTCAGGCTGGAGTGCAATGGTGCAATCTCAGCTCCACAACCTCCACCTCCCGGGTTCAAGCAAGTCTCCTCCTTTAGCCTCCCGAGTAGCTGGGATTACAGGCATGCACCACCACACCCGGCTAATTTTTGTATTTTTAGTAGAGACGGGATTTCACCATGTTGGTCAGGCTGGTCTCAAACTCCCGACCTCAGGTGATCCACCCGCCTTGGCATCCCAAAGTGCTGGGATTACAGGTGTGAGCCACCGTGCCCGGCCCATGTTCTCTTTTATTGCCCCTGAGCTTTGGTTGATTATTTCTAAGGGAGAATCCACTTGCCAGGGTGTCGGTCATAATTAGAATTGTGGGAATAGTGGCATCGTCTCTGTTTCATCCAGCCATAACTGCCTGAACTAAGGCAGTTATTTTATAGACAGAAAGGAGCAGCTGGGTTGGGGAGGCCTTGGTGAGATAGATAGGCTGATTAAATAATGAATGAGTGATGAAAAAGAGGCAGCTGTTAATCCAGCCAGACGGAAGGCCTCAGAGCGACGGGTGTTGCTGAGGCTAAGGATCTGGGGACTGCAGCAGGGCAGGCTCTGGGGCAAGTCATCAAAAAGCCCTGATTGACACCACCCCTGTTTATGTCCTCTAGGGTTCCTGAGCACTTGTGAGAGTAGCTATGTTGAATTCCAGAGTTCTCTGTGATTGCGCTAAAGCAGGAACTTTTCTTCATTTATTCACGTGTCTGACAATCACTTATCAAGCACCTAATGTTTACAGATGGTCCCCAACTTAATGTGGTTCCACTTAGGATTTTTCAACTAGACCGCGGTGTGAAAGAGATACACATTCAGTAGAAACCATATTTTGACTACCCATATGATCACTGTGTTTTTCACTTTCAGCGTAGGAGTCAATAAATCAAGTGGGACATTCAACACTTTATTATAAAATAGGCTTTGTCTTAGATTATTTTGTCAAACTGTAGGCTAATGTAAGTGCTCTGAGCACAGTTAAGGTAAGACGAGGCTAAGCTATGATGTTTGGTAGGTTAGGTGTTTTTTGTTTGTTTGTTTTGTTTTGTTTTGTTTTTCTTTGTGATGGAGTTTCCTCTTGTTGCCCAGGCTAGAGTGCAGTGGTGCAATCTCAGCTCACTGCAATCTCTGCGTCCTGGGTTCAAGCGAGTCTCCTGTGTCAGCCTCCCAAGTAGCTAGGATTACAGGCATGCGCCACCATGCCTGGCTAATTTTTGTATTTAGTAGAGATGGGGTTTCACCATGTTAGTCAAGCTGGTCTCGAACTCCTGATCTCAGGTGATCCACCAGCTTGAGCCTCCCAAAGTGCTGGGATTACAGGCGTGAGACACCATGCCTAGCCAGTTAGGTGTATTAAATGCATTTTTACTTACAATATTTTCAACTTATGATGAGTTTATCAGGACATAACCCTGTGGTTGAGTCAAGGAGAATCTGTGGTACACACTAGGCATCCAGATGGCAGAGAATAGTGAGAAAGCTAAATAGAAGGTATAAGTACTAACTACAGATCACATATTCATTTACTTTTTCACTCTCTACTCCTTCAGCTTGCCAACAGGATGAATGAAGTGCCAAGGGTTGAATTACTTTTGTGTGAACCCACTGAACAATTTCACTGAAGATGGCAGCTGCATTTGCATAACAAAAGCAATGTATAAGTGATTTTTCAAAAAAGTAATACAGCTGTCTTAGAACAGAACTTAATAATTACCTTCAAAAAAAGAATTAAGGCCAGGCACAGTGGCTCATGCCTGTAATCCCAGCATTTTGGGAGGCCAAGACGGGAGAATTGCTTAAGCCCAGGAGTTTGAAACCAGCCTGCGCAGCAAAGACCTCGTCTCTACAAAAAATTTAAGAGTTAGCCAGGTGTGGTATCACACATCTGTGGTCCCAGCTACTAGGGAGGAGAATCTGCTTGAGCTGGGAGGTTGAGGCTGCAGTGAGCCATGATCTTGCCACTGCACTCTAGCTTGGGTGACGCAGTGAAACCCCGTCTCAAAAAAAAAAAAAAAAAAAGAATTAACAATTGCAGCACAGGTGGATAGACTAGCGTATATAAAAACTCTTTCTTCTCTAAACCTCAAAGTTGCAAGTTTATCATGATAAGAAATTTAGAGTCGTATATGCTCCTACAAGCTTCCAAACAACACACTCTGTCATCCACCCTCACTCCCAGACATGTTATACTGGAAAGCCAAGCCATAGCTTGTCACCTTTTATGTAAGTCTACACCAGTTATAGCATACATATTCAAACAAGTTTTCAAGTGATGATTTTGTTTTTGCTGCTCTTTAGACATTTTGTTTTTGTTCCTTTTCCTTTTGTTGTCCTTTCGTCGCTCGACCTAGACCCATGCATACCTCAAGGTCTCTCCCAGGTATATTCCACTAAACCTTAGCCCTTGAAATTCTCCTGCAGAACAAGTTGCTGCAGCTATGCTGTTTTGGAAGCACTGCAAACCATAATTCCTTTTTAGAGATATTTGGAGCAAGTTAGAAAAGTAAAACCTCTGGAAGGTTTTTGACATCTGTCCAATACTTTTTTCCACCCAGTATTTTACAAACAATTTGGTCTCTGAATTCCTTTTCCTGATGTCATCTATTTACTGTCAAAATCTGTGAAGCAATCTTCAGAGTCAGGAGCCCAGGCAGGGGGAGTAATGGAGTAAGGAGTAAGTGAGGTCATAATCTGGAGAGAAGTATTCATGGAGAGGTAACCTGTTAGACCTGGAGCAAAGCCTTCTTCTGGGGTCTAAATATAGGTATGGTGTCCTCGCCTTGAGTCTTTCTCCAAAGTCCAAATTGCAGTGTGAAGCAGGCTTACTTAACCTATTTAAAATGTGCCTCACTCCTGCACCTCCGCTTTAAACCCTCTATCCTCCATTTCTTAAACTATGGGCACCAAACTCCATAGCCTGCTGCTGTGCTATCAGCTAGTTTCCCTATTTTCCTCTCTATCTAGAGGCCTTGGTTTTTCTAGGCCTGAGATCATTTTGGACACATGTGTGTACTGGTAAAAAGATCTCTGTACAGTACAAAATTTCCACCCGTAAGAATTTCACAGTTTAGGCCAGGCGCGGTGGCTCATGCCTGTAATCCCCACACTTTGGGAAGATGAGGCAGGTGGATCACCTGAACCCAGGAGTTCGAGACCAGCTTGTGCAACATAGCAAGACTCCATCTCTACAAAAGATAAGAATTAGCCAGGCATAGTGGTGCACATCTAGTCCCAGCTACTCGAGAGACTGAGGCGGGAAGATTGCTTGAACCCTGGAGTTCCAGGCCGTAGTGAGCTGTGATCGTGCCACTGCGCTCCAGCCTGGGCAACAGAGCAAGACTCTGTCTCTAAAACAAAACAAAACAAAAAATACAAATATAACATTAATTGATAATAGACCTATGATGATAGTGGTATGTAGAGATCAAGGTGTGTGAGAAAAGGCTCCTCAAAGCCCCTGAACTTGAGCAGAATCTTGCAGGGTAAGCCCATGTTCACCAGGTAGGCAGGCATGAGGATGGCTCACCTGGGAAAATGATTAAAAACTCCAGTGTGGGAAGGATGGGGATTGCATTGAGGATGTGGAGGACCTCATAATATGCCACGTACTTTGAGCTTTATCCTAAAGACAAAAGAGAAAATCAAAAGTATTTTCAATAAGAGAGAAAAATGAGGAGATTTACTTACAACACACCACTCAGACCACAGTGTGGAAGATGGCTTTGAAGAGATCAAGGCTGCATAGGAAAGTGTGATGTGCTATTATTTGAGTTGCAAACTGGGCTAGTCATTGTTACTTGCGAGAATAACTGAAAGACAAGCTCTGCTGTTTTAGAAATGAATATTTGGCAGACTTTTTTAATGGAAAAAAAATAAGACTGTCATTTCAAGGAAAACAACTGACAGTATTAGTTGCCAATAACAAATTTTGAGTGAAAGTTATAATTTTGGAATTCTTGTAATTGTCATGATGAGCCTGGGAACTTTCCAATAGCAAAAGGCTTTTTTCAATGTATCAGTGGTGATATTAATAAATGTCATTCGGATATTGTATGATGAATTGTGTCAGCATTTAAGAGATCTGCATAATTCAGTGAATCAGTATTTTCCAAGTCATCAATACATGCCATTCCTGGGTAAAAAGATCCATTCAAAGTCCAAAATAGGCGAAGGAATTTTAATACAGTAGGAGTATGAAAAGTTCATTGTTAAAAGTTTCAGATTCTACATCTCAGGTAGTCATTGACTACTACTTGTGGAGTTTTGGTATAGTAGCAGAGAAGAGTATCATTAATTGTCTGATAAGGTTACTAAAAATCCCTCCCTTTTCAAAGCATTTTCTGTGCAAGGATGGATTTTCTTCAACTAAAACAACATATTGCAACTGATTGAATGCAGAAATAGATGTGAAAATCCAGCTGTCTTCCAAGCCAAACATTGAAGAGACTTGCAAAACTGTAAAATAACGTCATCCCTCTTACCAAATATGTTTTGAGAAATAAAGTTATTTGTGATAGATATTCATGTTACCATGTAATGTACTTATTATTGTAATTTTAATGACACAATATGTATTTTTACTGATTATTTTAATTCTTTATTTCATAGCTGGTAAATTTTCTATTTTTAATTGTTTTATTTTATTTTACATTTTGGGGGAGCATGTGCATGTTTGTTAAATGGGTATATTGTGTACTGATGACAGGAGGCTTCTAGTGTACGCCTGGCTCAAAGATCGGTAATTTTTCAACCCTCAGCCTCCTCCCCTCCTTTTGGAGTCCTTAGTGTCTATTATATTTTCATCTTTATGTCTATGTGTACCCATTGTTGAGCTCTCACTTATAAGTGAGAACAAAAGGTATTTGGTTTTCTGTTTCTAAGTTAGTTCACTTAGGATAATGGCCCCCTCTCTTCCATGCTGCTGTGAAGGATGTAATTTCATTCTTTTCTATGACTGTGTAGTATTCCACGGTGTTTGTATATCACGTTTTCTTTATTCAGTTCAGTTGATGAACACTTACGTTAGTTCCGTGACTTTGCTATTGGAAATAGTGCTGTGATGAACCTGTGAGTGCAAGTGTCTTTTTTCTACTATAACATGATTTCCTTGGGTAAATACCCAGTAGTAGGACCGCAGGGTCAAATGGTAGTTCTTTTTTTAGTCAAAATTGGTAAATATTAATAGATACAGCCTATTTGATTTTTTAAACATCTCTTTGGAGTTCTCAATAATTTTTAAAAGCGTAAACCTAAAATGAAAACATTTTAGAACTATGAGGTTAGACAACTCTTTGCGGAAGGCAAGGGATTTGGCACTAAATAAAATGCGATAAGGTGGTTGCCAGAGGAGGACTGGGAGTTGGTTGGTTTGCTTAATTGTTTAATTGGGTGGATCTTAAGGATGGAAACTTCTTTTATTTATTTATTTATTTATTTATTTTTATTATACTTTAAGTTCTAGGGTACATGTGCACAACATGCAGGTTTGTTACATATGTATACATGTGCCATGTTGGTGTGCTGCACCCATTAACTCGTCATTTACATTGGGTATATCTCCTAATGCTATCCCTCTCCCCTCCCCACTCCCCACAATAGGCCCTGGTGTGTGATTTTCCCCTTTCTGTATCCAAGCGATCTCATTGTTCAATTCCCACCTACGAGTGAGAACATGTGGTGTTTGGTTTTCTGTTCTTGCTATAGTTTGCTGAGAATGATGGTTTCCAGCTGCATCCATGTAGGATGGAAACTTCTTGCGTACGTTTATTTCCTCATGGAATGTACCCAATAGTCTCTTACAAACTGCTGGTTGAATCATGTTCCAGTTGTGGGTTGTAAAAACATTTAAGAAGGTGGTAAAACCTATTTTAATTTTTATTTAATAGAAGAGAATAAAAATAGTAGGCTTCACTACCATAGAAATAATACCTATTGTTTTGTAAAACTTTTGTTTCAATTAAATCTCTGTATGTCGGAATACACATGTATGTGCTGGGTCATGATGAAAAATGTTTATTTTAGTGCAGATTGCTATCAAAAGTTTTACAGCTTTTGCAGGAAAGGGTTGTGTTACTCCAGCCTATGCCTGGATTCTGACTTCATGCTTATCTTCCTTGATTCTCTGCATCACTGGCTATTGTCTCCAGTGCCATTGTCCGATTTCTTACACAAGGTCCTTTATGTCTTTGTTTGCTTCTCCACACTGATCTTAGATTAATCTGATATGAATTATATTGCAACTTTACTTTTTCCTAGGGTTGTTTCTTCTTTGTTATCCACGTTCCATTTCCACTCAAGCCTGTACATTACATTCTTCCACTTTATCCCACAGATACCACTCTGCAAACAATCTGTTCTAGTCAAATTAACCTGGAGTTTTCTCATTGCTGCAGTTCTGCTTAAGTCCCTCCACTCAGTTTATCTGATCTGCACTCAGTGTTCAAAGCACATATCAAAGATCCCTCCCAGGGGAAGTCATTCCTTACCTCCTTTCCCGTCACCATCCACAATCCACAGTAGACGTTCAGCACTTCTACATGGCAGATTCACAATAAATACTAGCTACTTTAGTGAGGTATTTAGAGTCATTAAACGTTTATTTCAATAACTGCCATATAGATTGAATGATGTAGGTTCTGCATAGTTTAAAAAATCCTGTAAATCCAGGCAGCAGTTCCCAGAGAATGCATGTGAACAGTCAGAACTTGAAGTAGGAGCATTTCAATGTCTTGGTCGAAATGTAAAGGATTGTATCATTGTATGCAATCAAATGGAACATAGTCAGCATGAAAAGTCTTTTCCTCAAATTTCCCCTGAGAGGAGACTGTGTTCAAGGACATTTATATTTTATTTGAAAAGAAAGCTGACATGCATTTTTGCAGTGATTTTTGAAATATAATCTTCCATTGTAATGCTTTGCAAATATGCCCCCGTATACTGCCTCATAGAGGGCCCCCTTCTTACCAACTGTGTAACTTTAAGTCTATCGGTTTAATTCTCAGAACCCTAGCTCTCTTATCTCTAAAAAGGAATTAACAATGGTTGCATTATCTATATTACATGGTTGTTAGGAGTAAATTAAATAAAGTATATGGGGAGAAATAAGTTACAGTGTTCTATACCACTGACAGATGACTATAGTTGACAATAATATATATTATATAATTTTAAATAGCTAGAAGGAGGATACTGAACATTTCCAACACAAAAAAAACTGATACATGTTTTAGATGATGGATATGCTAATTACCCAGATCACTCACTATACATTACATGTATTGAAACATCACTATGTATCCCATGACTATGTATAATTATTATTTGTCAATTAAAAGATTTTTTAAAATAATGTACGTAAAAGTAGAGGTCAGATTTTACTTTATTAGTATATGAACTGTTGTCTCTCACCCTCTTTTTTTCATAAGTTTGGAGTCTCATAGGAAATAAAAAAGTTAGAAAGTCCTTAAGGAAAGCCAGGTCTGGTGCCACAGGTATCCACAGCATTAAGGGAGGCCAGGAAGCCAGCAGCTGGAGCCTGCTAGGAGAGAGCAATCACTTTATACATGAGAAATTCACACTAATAGAAAAACCAATATATGGTACATTTTCCTAAGTAACACCTTTCATAGAGAGAGTTGGTATTCCTTTTAAAACATAGATTGGCATAATAAACTGAAGATTTTTACAGGTAGGTGATGAGTAACTGCGGCTCAGTGTATTCTATTTATTTTTGTATCTGTTTAAGATTTTCCACAAAAAAAATTTCTAAAATTACATGTATAATGCAAGTTTTAGAGTAGCCTAAATATAGATGTATTAGTCCATTCTCATACTGCTGTAAAGAACTACCTGAGACTGGGTAATTTATGAAGAAAAGAGATTTAGGTGACTCACAGTTCCACAGGCTTCACAGGAAGTATGACTGGGAGGCCTCAGGAAACTTACAGTCATGGCAGAAGGCAAAGAGGAAGCAAGCATCTTCTTCACATGGCGGCAAGAGAGAGCCGAGAGGGTTGGAGGAAGTGCCACACACTTTTAACCCATGAAATCTTGTGACAACTCACTCACTGGCATAAGAACAGCAAGGGGGAAATCCATTCCCATGGTCCAATCACCTCCCACCAGGCCCCTCCTCCAGTTCGACATGAGATTTGGGTGGGGACACAAATCTAAACCATATCAATAGGTCACATAAGATTTGGATTCATATGACTACTTACTCAGTTCACAGATTTCCTACATAGGTCATAGTCATTGTCATCCATGTCAATTCATCCCTAACACCAACTAGAAAGAGAAGGATGGCCTTTCAAGAAGTGGGATAAAGAATCTTTATATTCTCCAAGGGAAACAGATCCCAAAACAAGGGACCAGGGCGGGCAAGAAGAGAAGGAGAAGCCAGGCTCAAGCCAGTCGCCCCACATTATGTTACAAATCAATACACATACAGTGGGAAGACAATTGTTTCTTCCCCTATTGAGAATTCTTAGTGTTCAGTTCCCACAAAGCTGAGCAAGTAGATTTTTGAAAAAATGAACTGATATTTAGTAGAAGGATAAATGTCTCCTGAAAGAAATCATGTAATTTTATACCTACGGCTCTTAACTGGGCAGTATAATATTGCTGGGTATGATGTGGTGGGAGTTTAATTTGGTCTTTTAAAACTTGTAAGGTATAAAGATTTAAACCAACAACTTAATTCGGAGGTTCAGCATAAACCATTCTGTCAACCTGAAATAACTGCAAGGATCAGATCTAGTTTAAAGAGTTTATTCCAGTGAAAAGGTGGGAATGGCCATCAGAAAACAGACTCCAGAGAAATGGGGTCAGTGCTTAGAAGTAAAAAGTTAAGGTCTTGCTCATGTAGGCAGAAAACAAATTTAACAGGATTACAGCATTGTCTATACAAGGCTGGTTTATGGGTTACAGCAATGTAATGATTGGTCACAGTTTGTTTTCTATAAAGCTTGTTTTCATTTCCTTTCCAACTTAAAAGTATATTTGGCATTCCATCTTAGACAATGTGATAGTCAAGTGAAGTCCTCCTGTGAGAAAGGTAAGAAAGTCAATCTGTAATGAAGATCAGCAGTGTAGAGGGGAAGGGTCTTCCCTGGTGCCCTTCAGTCATTTGCAACATTTTACAAAACAATATAGGAAGAAGGCTAATCTATGATGACAAAAACAAAGGTTACAGCTGCCCGTCACATGACTCAGGCCCCATAATCATATTCTTTTAGGGCTCAAAATAAGGGAGAGTTTCAACAGTTTAGATTTTGAATTACTTATTTTGACAATTAATATACACAGGAATAATCTATTTCTGAAAAGTTGTTCAACTAATTACCAAATCAGCATTTTATTCGACCTCAACATCTATTAGTCACAGAATATTAGAACTGGAAAGAGACTTTGCTTCTATAAAAGACATAATTTTGGACAAGGATTTACCCCAAATTCTTCTTGGGAATGCAGTGAGATGTACATGAATTCTTTTTTTAATGTGGAAATAAATGAAGGTCACCAAAATGAAAACAAAGAAAGGGTATGTATTCAGCACTTGCTATAGCAAGGTAATCATCCACCACCACTTGTGTCTAGCAAAGACCCAAAGGCAGGCAGAGGAATGGGAAAGCTCTGTAATGAAAAGACAGAGAGACAGAGAGAAAGAGAGACAGAGCTCTGGCTGGAGGCTGTTGCATGGGGAAGCTGAAAGTGGGTTTCTAATGTAACTAGACTGAGGAGTGTCTAGCTTTCTCTGGTTTGTCCAGAGTTATAGGCAGAGGCAAAAATTAAGGAAGCTTGTTGTCATTGCCTGAGTCTTAACCATTTTGGACTTACTGCTGCTGAGCCTGTGGTTTGGCTTCCCAGGCTGGTTGCAGGGGCTGTGGGTCAGAGTTCTGTGCTCATACGTGGTCTCACCATTGTCTCTGTATACTCAGTTTCCCAAAAGGTACTGTTCAGGATACAGTGATTAAACCAGTATAATTAAACCAATATTTATCCTGAAGAAACTTTCAGTAAAAGAGAACAAAAGAAATAAGACATATACACATATGACCACAATGTGATACAGAGTGTGTCATAAGCAGGGAATAAAGAAAGTCATAATAGCTACAGAGAAAAGAAGACACCACATTTCCGAGTGTTGCACTCTCAGAAATAGTGTCATCTCAGAGTTTGCACAGAAAGAAGGAAGGGGAACATATGCTGTAAAGTACATGTTTTATCAAGGAAGTAGCATTCTCATTTTATAGGGAAGGAGTACAGAGACCCAGCCCAGAGAGGCTGAATTATTTTCGTAACATCATTCATCAAATGACAGACCTGAGATTTGCACATGGCCAACAAAGGCCACATTCTTTACATCAGAGGTTATCAAAGCTGTTTATCCATGTGAGTATCAAAATGTTAAGGGAGCAGGTGCAGTCTTCAAAATATAGTCAGTATTTTTATTTTTCTTTCAAACAATAAAAAACAAAGCTACTGTTTTCCATTATTCCAGCTATAGAAAGCAAAGCTCTACAGGGTCCTCTCGGCTGGTGGAGACATGTAGAAATTGCTGGCTTTCAATGGAGGGCGTTTCAAACTATCTAGGTGTCTCTATGAGACTTTAACACTTACCAAATGGGGAAATAGTTTTAAATAGTTCAACATCACTGCCATGACCTTCTGATGTTCGTGCTCTAGCCATAAGATAATAGTCCATCTAGTAATAAGTAAGGCAAACTTTTTCATTTTTTATTCATTTCTTCATAGGATCATTGAGAATTGTCAGGAAGAAGGCAACTAGATAATCTGATTTTCTTGGCGCTCATGGGGAAAACACAATTGTGGTGGATATAAAAGAGCCAGATATTGGACTGGAAGTTATATGTTTGTGTGCCAAGGCTTGGACTTACTTTGCCTTGGGATTTTGTATGAAGTAGTCCACCATTCACCCTAATTTCTCTCCTGAGAGCCGTGTGGAATGAATGAATAGTTGAAACTAGGTCCTGTGCGGAAACTTCTTTCATAGATGGACCAGCAAGAGGGAGGTGTTTCTTCCAAATCCCCATATAAAGGGCAAGTCAGAAAAGTCACATTGAATTTTCCCTGCTTTAAAACTAACCGTTCTGTGGGTTAGAAAGATCAATATCACTGTTCAGATACTTCTGAAAAATAAAATCCATCTTAACATTGTAGTGCGTTGAATCGGCAACACTAGCAAGGGTACAATTAAAGTAGAAATCTTTTCCTTTTGTCCTTCTGCAGTTTACTCATTGATCTCAAAAGAATTCTAGGAACTGGAAATTTCAAAATCATTGTACAAAATAAGTAAACCAAGAGTGTTATACAGAGAAAAAGGTCAGATTCAGCAGCTGCAGAAACCACTTTAAAACTTTGAAAACCATGAAACACCTGAGACAAATAAATCATCATACTTATATTTATTTTTAGTATGTACACCTGAAATAAATCTTCTTCATTGGCATGAGAATGCTTTTGTCCTTTTAAAGTGCTTTTGCCCTACCTTCAGGTTATAATCCGTTTTTAATTTCATTTTGAAAATGATAGAAACGTGGTATTGTTTCATGGACTAAGCCAGCTGGATGGACCCAGGCAAAGCACTATCATATATAAGGTGGTGATGGCTGTGAAGTCATCCCTTTAATTACTCCCGCAAGAACTCTACTAAAACCATCCCAGAGATATCTCTGGGCTGCATTTTATAAGTACGTTACCATAAAAATAAATTACGTAAGTAACATTTCTTGATATCACATTATTAAAAATATATATTTTTAGCCCTTCTGCCTACACTTAATCCAAAGTCCTCATGTTTCATCTCAGCGGAAGCAGAGTACTGCTGTCTCTTGTGGCTTTGAAAAGAGCATTTCATACTCTGACATGTCCTGCCCAGGTTTCATGAGAATATTAAGCTCGAATGACCTGAGGCATCCATTGTGTGTAATAAATGAACTTCTCTCCTGTGCATTTGGAATGCCACTAGTCCTGTACCAGGCTTGGAAGAATTGAGAGAAGAATCACCTACATAATACTCTGAAATGTTCTAGGCTCTGCATCACCGAACACATGATGACAGAGCCGTATTTTCAGCAATGGGTACGTTTATTGTTTTCAATCAGTGTATGGGACTAACGGAGATGCTTTTAGTCCATAGTGCATGTTCAGTCTTATTCCCTGGTTTGCAGTGTAGGAGTAGGATGGAAATAAGCATGCATAAGGCTGTTCTTCCCACCATCAGTCCTGGAGTTGTGTGAAGGTGTTGAAGGGAGAATATCTGTAACACAGGTATCTGGAAACAGGTCCGTGATGCCCAATGGCCATCAATAGACTGGGTTGTTTTTACACTTGTCTTTTCTTTTTTTTTTCTTGTAGAGAATGGGGGTCTTGTTATGTTGTCCTGGCTGGTCTCCTGGCCTCAAGCAATCCTTCTGCCTCAGCTTTCAAAAGCACTGAGATTACAGCAGGAACCATGGTACCTGGCCTCGGCCAGGTTTCCCTTACAAATATCAAGTGGGGCAGACTGTGCTCTATACAGAAATATGAGAACGACTGGGTCTACTGCTCATGAAAAGCAGGATGGGACAGTGCGGATCAACATTTATGGTTGTATGAATACCATGAATAGGATAAAGAAGGTGTTAGTCACTAAATTCTCATACTGTAAGATGGTGGGGCTTGTTTTGAGCTTGAATGAGGCATGAGTTAAATAATAGGAACTAGGTATGGATTCAACTAGCAGACAATTTACATACAGAATTTATTACCCAAGGAGCTGGGAAACTTCAATGGCTTCCAAAATATTTGTATGAATTTATACACAACAAAGACATAAAAGGCTACAAAGAGAACCTGGGATTTAAATCAAAGAATTGAGACCTTAGCATAATTCTTACGTTCCAAAGCTATTTTAAGTCTTTTGTACTCCATGGAGGTATTGTGAGACCCCTTTCTTTTAGTAAGAATGTTTTAAAATGGCAAGCTCAGCCAAGTGCGGTGGCTCACTCCTGTAAACCCAGAGCTTTGGGAGGCTGAGGCAGGTGGATCACTTGAGGTCGGGAGTTTGAGACCAGCCTGGATAACATGGTGAAACCCCGTCTCTACTAAAAATACAAAAATTAGCTGGGCATGATGGCGGGCACTTGTAATCCCAGCTATTCGAGAGGCTGAGACAGGAGAATCACTTGAACCTGGGAGGTGGAGGCTGCAGTAAACCAAGGTCGCACGATTGTACTCCAGCCTGGAAAACAGAGCGAAACTCCATCTTTAAAAAAAAAAAAAGTGAGTGGGACCCTGTCTCAATAATAAAACAAAATTTAAAAAGTGAAATAATAAAATAAAATGGCAAGCTCAGCCAAGAGCCCTTTGACTTTTTTCATGTCCTTCCTGCCAGAATCTCAGAGATGAGCTGAATCCCAGGCATCTTCTGCATTCTCTGCCTTTTTCTTTCATTCAAATCAATGACTGTCTTTAGCTATTTTGTTTGCTAAATATTCCTTGTTCATTTATTTTTTAGAGGAATGATTGGTCCATTTTTGTTACACATAGAGGTTGCTGAATTTCAAATCGATTCCAGAAGCTAGAATAGAAGGGCTTGTCTGAAATCAAGCATCTGCATCAATAAAAAGAAGTCCCAAGAGAAGCCTTTCATTTATCAGGAACTGTGGTCTCTCCATCGAATGATAAGACTATTGATTCAGACTTCTAGGGTTATTGGAGATGTGACTAAGAAAAAAAAGGAATGTAAACAATTTCATTCATTAACTCTGAATTTAAAAGACTGTAAAAAAGAGATAATTTGGGGGTAGACTAGTTTAGCTCTTGCAAGTCAATAGCAATTATACAGAATGTTTACAGAGAGTATATTATAAAGAGCAGTTAGAGATATTTAACCCCCAGATGTGTTACAACAGACATTTGAATAAAGAACTTAACGTTTAAGTTTTTAATACTATTAAAGTGGGAATTCTTAATTAGTATTATTATTTTTTTGAGATGGAGTTTAGCTGTTGTTGCCCAGACTGGAGTGCGGTGGCATGATCTTAGCTCAGTGCAACCTCTGCCTCCCGGGTTCAGGCGATTCTCCTGCCTCAGCCTCCTGAGTGGCTGGGATAACAGGCACTCAACACTAAGCCCAGCTAATTTTTGTATTTTTAATACAGAGAGGATTTCACCATGTTCGTCAGGTTGGTCTCAAACTCCCGACCTCAGGCGATCCACCTGCCTCAGCCTCCCAAAGTGCTGGGATTACAGGCGTGAGCCACCGCACCTGGACGGAATTCTTAATTATTTCAAATAGAAAATAATATTAAATATAAAAGTAATACATCCTGTTGGTGAAAAGGAAAACAACAACATACAAACACAGCAAAGAAGTATGTAGAGTAAAAAATGGAGGGTGATAATTCCTCATGGACCATGCCACAGATAGCAAAACTAATGCAAAGTACCAGAGCCTTTATAATCTAAAGGGAATGATATTTCTGTTAAGAAATAACTTATATGTAAGTCATATAAAGTAAGGTGGGGTAAAAAAATGTAAACTAACAATAAAGAACTCAAGTAGTTTACAGGGACTATGATCATATTCAGTTGGGATGAGAGGTAAGGGGAGAGGTAAAGACAGATGTCAGTAGGAAATTACACTTTGGAATGATCCTAGAAGTATAACTGAATTTCCACAGGCACAGATGGAAAAGGGAAGGGCGAAGCTGGTGCGAGGAAGAGTATGTGAGAAGGTGAGGCAGGCAGGAGCAATTGTTGAGCATGTGGGGAGCAAGTTATAAGGCTAGAATGACAGTTGGGCGTCATATCGTGGACAAATTTGACTGGTCATTTTGCTTACAGAAAATTCATGGGGTTGTCAGGCCAATGAAAGTTTTAAACAAGAGATGAAATATTTAGGCTTGTTCCCAAGTTTATTCTAGGGTTTGCTACTTGAGCGAACTGATGTGAGCTCAAATGGGATCAGGAGGTAAGGAGTTCATTTAAGAGAGAATTTCAAGCAGGCAGTACGTGAACTAAGTTGATAGCAAAGGTGGAATTGTGTTTGAGAATGACTACAGAGACACCTTCCAGAGAGGTTAAAATTGTCAAGTTGGAGAGGCAGAAAGGAGGATTCTGACAGAATTCATTATTCTGTGCAAGAGACTTACTCGTTCCCATCTTGACGCCGAAGATGAAGCAATTGTTTAAAGTATTCATGTGCTCTGCCTCTTCCTTTCCTTTATAACTCTCTATCCTGCCTACCCTCGAGGATCAGCTTAATCTTACTTTTCCCAGGAAGCCTTTCCAAATCGTTCAGGGGACATTGACAACTCTCTTATTTGAACTTTGACTGCAATAAAAATTAGCCATGAGGCCCCTTTTGAGAGTTAAAGAAGTGATACCTCCTAGGAACAAAAGAGAAATCTGGAAACCTAAGTTACTCTGTCACATACATTTAGCACTGTTGGCATTTTCTACCTTAGGGCAAACACTTACCATGGCCAAAGAGTACGGTGTAATTAACCAGGTGACTTATTTGGTCATGATACTTCCTTCTTTCTGTCTTTCATAGCTGTGAAATCTCATTCACTTGTTTGGCTTGTCTGTCCAATGTTCTTTTCTGCATCAATTTTTGTCTTTCTTTGGCTCTTTTTTATTTTTATTTTTATTTTTTGAGATGGAGTCTCGCTGTGTTGACCCAGCTGGAGTGCAGTGGCATGTTCTCAGCTCACTGCAACCTCTGCCTCCCGGGTTCAAGTGATTCTTCTGCCTCAGCCTCCCGAGTAGCTGGGATTACAGGTGTACGCCACTACGCCCAGCTAATTTTTGTATTTTTAGTAGAGACGGGTTTCACCATGTTAGCCAAACTGGTCTCGAACTCCTGACATGTGATCCACCCACCTCAGCCTCCCAAAGTGCTGCGATTACAGGCGTGAGCCACCACGCCCGGCCCTTGGGCTCTTTCTCATTATTCAGCAACCACCCACTCTTATTTTTTTGAGGCTGCTTTTCTTACACTTTTTTCTGCTGTATAACTCTATCCATGTATTGTTCGACAGGTTTTCATATTGAATAAGGTGGTAACGAATGCCTTTGGTTTCTCCACCCAGCACCCCTTCCAACTCCACCTCCAGTGTTATAAATCCAAGTTTTTGCCCCCAAATTCAGGTATGGAAATTAGAGAAGGAATTTCTCCTTGGGCTCATATAAACTTGTCAGCATTAAATAATGAGATTCAGAAAATATGATTAAGTCTAGAATTTATTTGAGCACAAAGTTTGAGGCTGTCACCACCTGGGTGACACAGACTCCAAAAGAATGGGGTTAGTGCATCCAAGTGTGGAGGTGAGGTTTCACTTATATGGGTAGAGACAGAAATGTAACAGAGTTGCAACATTTTTCATGCAAGACCAATTCTTAGATTATGTTACAGGAGTTTGATTGATTATAGTTTACTACATTCCAAGGAAGACAGATTCGACATTTTGAAAGGAAGTGTAATGGACTCTTATTTATGGCATCTTTCAGCCTTTCCTAATCGTCTACAGTGCAAGAGTAACATACTGTAATCTGTAATCAGAGAAGCAGGAGTTGCAGCTGCATGCTATGTGACTCAGGCCATATAGTCACATTTTTCTCAAAGCTCACGTAATTTAAAGTTCCAACAGCTTTAAGTTTGAATTATTTAATTTTACAAACTATAAAGCCAAGCAGTAAGGGCAGCCATTTTTGCTGTTCTGTGCATTGAAGAACTAAGAGAGGACTCTGGGCCGAGAAGAAATAGTGGGATCACCACAAGGAGCAGAGCGGAGGGGCAGTAAGCATGCCCTAAAGGCGGGCTGCCTGTGAGACCCACTCATGTGACCCTCTACGAGTTCCAGAAAGCATCCCACAGTACTTACCACACATTTCTTTGTTCATGACAATTTAATTTGGGATTCTGTCAACCCAAGTAATCTCAACAAATACAATGAGCATAGTTATTTATTTATCTGTTTGTTTATTTTCAGTAGAGGTTATATTCCTTGAGATGAATGAGAGAAATGCTTTATTAAAAAAAACAAAAAGCAGAAACATCTATAAATTGGAAAAAAAAATACCTCTACTTTATTTCTGCAAAATCACAAAAGGATAAAATTTCTAAGCTTCTAAGCTTTCAAATGAGTTATGTCATTATGTGTGTGTGTGTGTGTGGTGTTTTTTTTTTTTTTTTTTGGAGACAGAGTCTTGCTCTGTCACCCAGGCTGGAGTGCAGTTGCGCTATCTTGGCTCACTGCAACCTCTGCCTCCTGGGTTCAAGGGATTCTCCTGCCTCAGCCTCCTGATTAGCTGGGACTACGGGCACCCACCACCATACCTGACTAATTTTTCTGTATTTTTAGTAGAGACAGAATTTCGCCATGTTGGCCAGGCTGGTCTCAAACTCCTGACCTCAGGCGATCCGTTTGCCTCAGCTTCCCAAAGTGCTGGGATTACAGGCATGAGCCACCGTGCCTCGCTGAGTTATTGTTTTTTAAATAAATAAATCTATATTTAAGATAAACTGGGACAGATTTACATGCAATAAGATTTTCCTAGTTTCTATTTTTAGTCAATTATTCATGAAAACGGCAGGGGTTTTTTTTATATGAAAAGAGTAATTAATTCTGGGTTAAGATACTGACTGCAATCAACTGTAACGTGGGGAAAATTGTATCAATTGGAAGCAGCTTTAATTGAATTATTACAGAAGAAAACAGTTTGTGTTGCAAATTTTAATCTCATTATTCTTATTTAACTTTCATTAGAGACTGACTCTACTGTCTCTGTTTTCAGTGATGAATTCAGAAGCGTAAATGATTTTCTGCATTCGTAAGGCTTTCTGAAGTAAAAAGAATTACAGGCGGATTTAAATTATGAAAACCTGCCACCACCTAATTGCCCAAGAAATCCAACAAGCACTTTAGTGATCATTTCTCCCATTTTCATAGCTAGCACTTAAAATGACAGTACATGCCATAATTTGAAAGTATGTGCACATAGAAAAAAGCCATTCAATCTGCCCATTTAGTCTCCCATTTATATCTCCAAATGCCTGTGCTTGATGGTGGTTGTAATGCAGAGTTGGAAAACTTCTTTTGAAATTTTGATTGATTCATTTCTTTTTCAGAATTACAGAGTACAAAATGTTTTAGCTTTACTTCACACAAATGTTTTGCCTACAGTCAAGGTGTCTCTGTAAAGCTATTGGCTTAATGAAATCAATAGTAATGATATTGTGGTAAAGTTCCAGCAAATATAGCTACAAGTTAATTTAATTAAACTCCCATAATTGTTTAGAACATTAGAGAACTGGAAAGGTTTCAAGGCAGTGATTTTGTTTTCATCAATATGTGGGAGCCCTGTCTGGCAGCCCTCTTGAATAATTAGTAACTCTCTTCAAAGAAGATGTACCTGCGTAATATGCTCCTTCTTTCATTCCACCAAGTGTTCAGGCGGGGACTGTTTAACCTGAGCCTTGTTTGAAATACATCACAAGCTTGAAGTGACATCTAAACTCTTCCAAAGGAAATGCTAATTATGAATTCCTGGGAAAAGAGCAGGGTGCTGAAGTTCAATAGCGCCTTTCATCTTGAGGGCTTACACATGGCAATGAACTTGAGTGTCACATCTACAAGCAAGAAGACAGCCTCATAAACAGCCACTGATTTACTCTCTTGCATTAAAGGAAGAAATTCCTCTAACAAGTAAGCCGAAGAATCTCTGCATTAGATAGAGCAGAAAGAATAAGAGGGATAAGAGTGTTTTAACCTGCACTACCATGTTGAGCTATTCTGTGTCACTATTTCTGACGCTGATAATATATTTTTTCACAAAAGTTACATACAAAGAAAAACATATCAAACATCTCAAGACTAAATTTCAAATTAACTTCCACTTTTGTTTTGAGGCTCTCAGAAAAAGCAAACATATGCCTTAAACAAAAATACACCAATCCCCTCTCCTTTTTTTAAAGTGAGCCTCCATTATGGACCAGGCACTTTATATATATAATTAACAATGCAAAGATGAGTAAGGTAAGAATTTTTTCCTCCAGAAGTTCACATCTAGGGGAAAACAGATAGTTTTACTAGTTAATGAAATATGGAGGGCCGGGTGCGGTGGCTCAAGCCTGTAATCCCAGCACTTTGGGAGGCCGAGACGGGCGGATCACGAGGTCAGGAGATCGAGACCATCCTGGCTGACACGGTGAAACCCCGTCTCTACTAAAAAATACAAAAAACTAGCCGGGCGAAGTGGCGGGCGCCTGTGGTCCCAGCTACTCGGGAGGCTGAGGCAGGAGAATGGCGTGAACCCGGGAGGCGGAGCTTGCAGTGAGCCGAGATCCGGCCACCGCACTCCAGCCTGGGCGACAGAGCCAGACTCAGTCTCAAAAAAAAAAAAAAAAAAAAAAAGAAATATGGAGGGTTCTGAAATACAAGCATAAAAAAGTTTTGAATGAATTCAGCAGTACATATTCTCAAAATTACTTTGCAAAATATAGTTGTTTAACTTTTACTTTTATCACACATAGTGAATCAGTTTGCATTAAAAAATTAAGTCTTGCAAAGAGCACTCAATTTAATTCAATTTTTAATCTTCTAAATAACTTCAAGAGGCAAATTTGTCAAGAAAAGATGAGAACAAAGACATTTTGAAAGTGAATGCAATCTCATTTCCCCTTCTAAATATGATTTTTTCATGGCTTACATAGCCTTTGCTTATATGCACAAGTATTTCCCCTGACATTTCTTCAAATCGAATCTCCTGTCTTGCAGAGGCCAACATGAACTCAGTTTTCTACAAGAAATCAAAGACAGAACTTGTGTATAGGCATATCTGACTACTTATTGCTTGACAATTTATTGCATCTAATAAATATTTGCACTTAACTACAGCATCTTTGCCAGCTGAATTATAAAAGAAAAAGGGTCTGTATCTTCCTAGTACAATGACGAAGGAAGAAAGTTATGTTGAAGATGATGTGATGACGGTGTTGGTGGTGGCATTATAGTAAACATCTAATTAGCATTGTTTCACTAATTCTCACCGTTGATAAGATGTATACAATTTATGATTATCTCCATTTTACCGATGAGATAACCGAATCTTTGAGTGTTAAGTTAACTCATCTGTTTAGATAGCTTTTAAGAGTGTAGTCAGGATTCAAACTCAGGTCTAACTGGCCTAAGTGCATGCTTTTAATAACTACAATTTGCACTGAAACTAAAATGTGCTGACAATTGGAAGCAAATACATTTGTATAAGGTCTTGTTTGATTTATTATTTTATTTTATTTATTTTTGAGACAGAGTCTCATTCTGTAGCCCAGGCTGGAGTGCAGTGGCAGGACCACAGCTCACTGCAGCCTTGACCTCCCAGACTCAAGAGATCCTCTCACTTCAGCCTCCTGAGTAGCTGGGATCACAGGTGCTTGCCACCACACCCAGTTAATTTTTGTTTGTTTGTTTGTTTGTTTTTTGTAGAGATGGAGTTTGGAGTTTTGCCATGTTGCCCAAGCTGGTCTCAAACTCCTGAGCTCAAGTCATCCTGCGTTGGTTTCCCAAAGTGCTGAGATTCCTGGCGTAAGCCACCAAGCCTGGCCTGGCCTTGTTTAATTTAATAGCTTCATCTATTTGTCTCCAACAGAGAATTGGCTCTTTGACCTAATGTGGAAACTTACCTCCCTCTGAATGCTGATGATTATTTCCAGACTTCAGTCGTTTTGTAGCTAGGAGAAATCTTACAGATCACCTGCCTCGAACTTCTTAAGAGTAAAGAAAATAGCCTTCAGAAAAATCCTCGGTGACCCAAGGCACCCCAGCTCTCCTGTCCATTTCCATCATCTCGTGTTCTCTTCTCCAATGCCCAGTTTCCTCACCCTCAGAAACAGGCTTATGAAAGTGAAAACACACAACTCAATGGCATTTTAATGAATATATGCATGTGCATATATGTGTGTGTATACACATATATACACATATATACACATGCATATATATACGTGCATGTATGTATATATACACAAACACACATACATATATGTATAGGATACTTAAGGTACCTGAGTCTTTTGGTCTAAGACTAAATTGCCCAAATATTTTCATATTTATTGGAGTTGCTTTTTACTATCCCTCATACCTCTTACTGTCTAACTAACTTGCTCTATTTTTTTTTTGCTTGCTTTTAGCATTTTTCTTCTCATCCAATTGCGGTTCCTAATAGTGAGAAAACAGACCATCAAGCATGTTCAAGTCATGCTTAATATAAAAATTAATAGACTCTGAATGAATGCTTGAGGAAACGTCAACAGATGAGATGGATGTGTTTTTTTATGTGGCCTTGGTCACTGTGACAACCAAAATGAGTGATTGAGACATAAATCTCAGTCATTGAGGCTTATTGAGAGCCAGCTTGAGGACAAGTTACGGATGCCTGTGTGGCTGTTTTTCCCAAAGAGGTTCTTAGGAGGTTTAGTATTTATACATTTTCCTTAAAAAAGAGAAGGCAACAGTGAGAGGAACGATTACATACCTGAGAGACTTTCATTAGTGCCCTGTAAGTTTACATTTTACATAAGATAAGGTGAACATTTGAAGAAAAAGGGAGTGGAGGGAGCAGACATCCCAGGGAGGAGTGAAGGAATGACTAATCTCATTTTAGCTTTGTTCTGTACTGGGAAGATAAATCATTAATCAACATTACCAATGTGGAGTCTTTCAAAAGGGTCTGTTTAGCCCTTAGGGAAGCAAGCTGAATGGTAGTTAGTGAGGAAGGGCTACAGCGAGGTGTGTCCCACCCCCCATCCCATCATGGCCATGAACTTAGCTTCCAGTCTTTGCCTGGGGTCCCTTTAGCCAAGAGTGGGTCCCTTCGGTCATTTGAGGGCTAGAATTTTCTTTTTCTTTCTTAATTGATTTTAGTTTTTAGAAAGCAGGGTTTTGTTGTTTTGTATGTGTCTTTGTTTTTTTCATTTTTGTAGTTGTTGTTTTGTTTTCTTTTGTTTGTTTTTGCCTCATTCTAGGCCATGGCAAGGTTCATGGATAAACCATGTCTGAATAAAGATAAAAACAGCTGAGTGCATGTACATGATCACATTTTCAGTCTAGAACACCAATCCTATTTTTACTTAGAGTTAAAATTTTTTTCTCTTGTGGAAATTATGACTCAGAAAAATGGAATATTTTGAAATACAACCACAGAAATCACTTTTACTTTCCAGCTTCCTATTCTCACTCCTTTCGGATCCAATGAACTGAGAGGGGATGAGACTGTACAAAGAAAATACTGCCACTCATAGCTACGTACCTTAATTCAGCGCCAACCAGAGGTGATTGTTGCCACATCTCTAGGTGCTGAGAAGAAAGTGGGAGTCAGAGAGGTTTCCATGTCCCTCTAATCCAGCCTACTTTAAACCGTTAAGCAGATAATGCAAGGATTTAGAGGCTGATATGAGGCAGGACAAAGCAGCTTATTCTGCAGAACATTGTGACAGGTCAATCATGAGTAAATAGTAACAAAATAAAAAGTCATGAGAGTATATCTATTTTCATGTTTCTAAACTTAGAGATCTTTATTACATGAGAAGTGAGGTATTTGGTATTTGGTTATTGTTGGGGTCTTTTACAGACCTGATAAAAGCATTTTTTTTTCTTTTTTCTTTTTTTTTTTTTGAGACGAAGTCTCACTCTGTCTCCCAGGCTGGAGTGCAGTGGTACGATCTTGGCTCACTGAAACCTCTGCCTCTGGGGTTCAGGCAATTCTCCTGCCTCAGCCTCCCAAATAACTGGGATTACAGGCGCCTGCCACCACACCCAGCTAATTTTTGTATTTTTAGTAGAGACGGGGTTGCACCATGCTGGCTGGCTGGTCTGAAACTCTTGACCACAGGTGATCTGCCCGCCTTGTTCTCCCAAAGTGCTGGGATTACAGGCATGAGCCACTGCACCCAGCCTCATGTTCTTTTTATACTTGAATACTGAGCCAACTGAGAACCATAACCGTAAAGACAGGCACATAGGGGTCACAGCATCGCCCTGATTGCTGATAAAGGTATTATGGAAGAATGTTTGTGCACAAGTCACCATTAATCCTGAAACACAATCCTGAATAGACTTGCTCACCCACTAGGGCAGGCATCTCTACATCAGCAGAGTTGGATGTGGGCTTCTAGCCAAGAGAAAAAGAATGGGCCCTGCAGGACAATTTCTCATTCCCAGCTCTTCTATCTGATAAGTCAGCTCAGCTCCCCTGGAGTAAATTAGGGGACAGAGACAGGCAAGTGGATTAGGGTAATGGTGCTCCTTCCACATGGAAACAAACATGAAGATGGAGAATAAGCATCCCCAGATATCATGGGTGTGCATGGACATTTGGTCTAATATTTGTTGTTCTATATATGTACCAGGCTTTATATATGTTGTGTTGTTTGCCCTTAAAATACTTTACCCCACCCTAGGCCCAATGCAATCCCATGAAGAATGCTATGAAGAAATTTTTACAAGTATTATTATCACCATTTTATGGATCAGAAAACTGAGTCTTAGAGAGGTTATTTAACCTACTCAAAGAACATAGATAATAATTAGAAGCTCTAAGAGTCAAATACAAACCTGTGTCTCATTAAAACCCATTCTTTCCACATCTCCAGTTATTTGTCATGGTAATACATCTGTTGATAGTGTAATTACAACATAGTAATACATCCATTGATATCAAGCACATTAGATTTCTTAGTTGAAAACCATTCTAAAGCTGTGTTGATGGAAATTTAATAATTCATTAATATAAAGTTTAGACTGTGTTTTTTTAACTGTTTACGTTGAAATAATTTTAGGCTTACAGAAAAGAAGAAAAATAACAGAATTCCCATACACCCTTTACTCAGCTTCCCTTAATGTTAACATCTTATATTAACCATGGCATAATTATCAAAATAAGAAATTAACATTGGTACAACACTATTAGCTAAACTACATACTTTACTCAAATTTCACCTTGGTTGTCACTGTTGACTGAATTTTTTGAGGGTAGGAACTGTATTGTATGCATTTTCATATCCACAGTGCCCAGTCGAATATCCGGTCTAGAGTTAGTGATAAGTGGTTGTGGAATGAGTAAATGGATGAATGGATTTTAAGTCCCATGCTACCACTTGCGTATGTTTGTGTGTCTGCATCTCCCAGGTTTAGAAGCATGTGAGGAAAGTCTATGGCTATGATTTGAATGGATGCATGTTCTTCAAAACTAAATTCCACATTGACTTTGTGAAACACAGTCCTTTAGAATTATGAGCAATTTGTAAAAGTAAAAGAGAGTGTACTAACGAGATTGAAACAAAGATAAAGGGGAATCTAGTAAATGGGCAGAAGGCTGTGGTGTTGCATTCATTTTATTGTATATATATGTGTGTGTGCGTGCATATGTGTGTGTATACATGCATGTGTATGTGTACTTGTGTGCATATATGTGGGTGTACATGTGCATGTGTGGAGTGTATGTGCACATGCATGAGTGTATGTGTGTGAGAGTGTGTATGTGTGTGTATTTGTTTCATAACATACTTCAGTAAGTACCTGGGCAAGAGATGTAATAGTAGTTGGCAATCAGTCCTGGATTTCTAGGCAGGTTTTAGAAATTTATTGTAAAACAAAATCACGGAAATTCTCTTGCTTGAAGAAGCAATTCAAGCAGATGCTTTTAAGGCTCTACTTGCTTTTGCACTGATTTCAGTAGAGATAACATTAATGAAGCATGAATGTGCTATGACAATGGTTTCTAAAAACTTGTGAAATAAACACTCTTTCATCTTAACCTTTATAACCGGGGTACATGAAGTCAGGAGAAAGGCAATATTCAAAGCACAAAATTCCTATTGGTAGCTTAATGGACCCTAAAATGTATGTTTTTCTTGCTGTTTCCTCCATCTGTTTTTAACAGAATTTAAACTATTAATGTGGCAAAAACTAGAAAGGCAAGAATATGGCATTGTTCTTAGCTGGGCAAAACTGGAATACAAAAGTTTTATGAGAGCTGATTTTCTTTTCAAAAAAGTTCAACTTCATAAAGGTTTTAATTATGTTATTATTGTTGTTTAGATGGAAGACGTCATAGCACGTATGCAAGACGAAAAAAATGGAATTCCTATTCGTACGGTCAAAAGCTTTCTTTCCAAGATACCTAGCGTCTTCTCTGGTAAGTCTGCATGGAGCACAGCTCTGTTTTCTCCTGTACCTCTTAGATAACTTTAAAAAACTGATTCCGGCTGTTCACTATTGAAACTCTCTCTCTAATCCATTATTCAATAACTACTTATAAAATGCCCGTGGCGCGTTTATCATGTGAAACACTTGAAATGATAGTAAAACACCAAAAATCATGACCCTGTTCTAGGTTAGTTTGTAAAGACAGAATGAACGAATGTGAAATAAAAAACAATATTAAAATAAATAAAGACATGTAAAAAACAATGTTATGAAGGTTGTATATGGAAATTAGGAGGGTAAAAAAAAATCAATGATTTCTTTTTCCTGACTGATGGGGAGTCAGGAAAGGGTTTCTACAGAGCAGTGGTGAGCTGTTTGAAAGATGAGGAAGAGCCATATTCACTCAAGACCACTGTCACCACCGGCTGTGTTCACCCAACTCGACAGTGACCAAACTGTAGAGACCTTGGGTCAGGTTATGAGGGTCTGTGAAAGCTAGCCAAAAGATTCTAATTCTGATAAAAGGGAAAATACGGAGACATTTAAAATTTTTGGCAGAGGATATTGTGATGAAAGTGCTCGGGATAAACTGGCATTCAGTAAGGGCAACAGCACTGTGACAAGGGTAAGGCTCTCGCAGGAATAGTTTGGGTGCCCAGGTCCTGATATCCAAGGGCTAAAGGAATAGAGAAGAAAGAGCATGAGGGTTTAGTGAATAACTAGGCATGCAGAATAAAAGACATAGCCCAATGGATTTCGTTTTTGTTGTTGTTGTTGTTGGTGGTTTATTTTAAAATGGGGAGACTGAGAGATAAAACAATCATTATCCAAAATGGGGAACCTCCACGGGTTTGATTGGCAATGACTAGAGAAACCCAAGACAAAAGGAAGTGTAATAAGCTAAGCATCTGTGCTCTGACTCAGAGCACACAGGAGGCAGTCAAAGTGCCAGTTTTGGGGCCTGGGATGTGCTGGGGCATGGCCTACCACAGCTTAGGGAAGAGGTGAGATCAGACAGCCCGAAGTCTCAGCAGCAAGGAGGGAGACGACGGCGGCTGATGCTGAGTGTGGGTGGGAAGGGTGCTTCATGGGATTCCTGTACAAGGGTTGCAGGCTGCTTCCTCACGACCAGGATCAAGAGAAGATTCATGATCAGGAGGCCGTCAAGCCTGGAAAGAGGGCAGAGATCAGGACAGGAATAACAGGGAAGCAGGCCTCCGCGTTGGGGTTTGAGAGCTGTGTTGCTGTCAGAGAGAAGAGAGGGAGCTTGGAGCTGAGGAGAGCTACTGTGGAATGACATTTTGCTCTAACAAAATGTGTCCTCTTTTTTCCCTGTTACTCCCTCTCACGCCCACTTCGTTCGAGTTTCTTGCTCTTTCTTAATGATGCCGTGTACTTTTTACATCTGTGGCTTCACTCCATTTCTCCTCTCCTCACTGTCCCACTTACAGGCCATTCTGACTGTTAAATTCCATCCCTTCTTCAGCAATCAGTTCAGAGAGCTCTTGGGTGAAAACTGTCCCGAACCTTTTGTCTCTGTGCTCTCAAAGACCTTGATTTTGGCATCTCTTATATGCTCCACTCTTAGAGTTATTCTGCATATGTCTTATATCCCTAGCTAAACCTTCAGCTCCATTTGGTCAAGGATTCAGAGAGTTAACTCCACATCTAAACACACATGTAAAAATGTTAGTCATATATTTATTGATGAGCTAATGAAAGGGATGAACTTATCTTCTTCAGAATTCAGGCAGATAAATGCGCTACATTGCCATCCTGCACTGGGAACTGTGGTCAGTTCAACTGTGTGCGACCTGCTTAGGGGCATTCAGCAATTATGAAAATACATAGACCAAACAAAAAAGCTTTGCTCATCTGATTAAGCTTGGCTGCAATTTTGGGATATCTACTCTATTGGAGTCTCAAATTTTTGATCGAGTTCTTCAGATAGCAAATATCTCAACAGCAAGCTGTTGGAAGATTTCTTGGTTGACAACATTAAGATTTTAATTGAAAAATAAGATTGGACATATAGATTGAGAATTAACCTGGGAATCTCTGATAATTGTTTTAATGTTCACTGCTGTAAAATAACAGTGGGAGCTATTAAATAAAGAGAATATCAATGACATTTTTCACGTTAATGTAATTAGGTCTAAGTAATCATTTTATGTTCCCTGGAAACTCTGCAGGCACGCTGTGTCTCATAGGTTCAATTCACTGCTTTGTCGTGGATTTAGTTGGTATATCTAGTATTATGTCTAGCACTTATCAGCTTCTTTAGATTCATATTCCCAAATTATAATGTACTCAAGCTCCATCCACTTTACTAGAACTTTTCAGTCTTTTCTAGTAACATCCCTCCCCAGATATTTCTTATAATCTCTGGGGGTTGTTAATTCCTCTGTTCTTTTGTGGCCCTAGTTGCAACCGACTGGCTGGCTTTCCCAGCTCTTTCAGCTTCTCCCTTCTCTCCCTGAGCATGTTTCATGGTCTGCTGCAGAGCTTCTAATGAAACAAGGAATCCACTGATTTTATTGCCCTTAGTAGAACCAGAAACCAGTCGTGATGAAGGCCTGCCGTATGTGGAAGGAGGGTAGTGCAGTCGTTGCAGACTGGAGTCAATCCTTGCTATGGACTGTTCCACAGGGAAGGAAGGATCTCAAATGTTGTAAATCTAACTTTCTCAAGTTACCCATTTGTGTTCCTTAAAGCCTCATTACTTCCATGGACCGTTAGTATCAGAATCACTTGGAAACTTACAGGGAGAGAAGTGTTAAAGAATGCAAAATTACAGCCAGATAGTTCCAGTGATGCCACCGTAGAATGACTATAGTTAACAATAATATATCGTGTAGCTTCAAATAGCTGGGAGGACATTGAACCGTCCTGACAGAAAGAAATGATAAATATTTAAGATAATGGATATGTTAATTACTCAAAAAGGATAAATGTTTATCGTTTCTCAAACACTTTTCATTATTTATCACCATACATGATTTGTTTCTTGTTTTGTGTTTTGAGACAGTCTTGCTCTGTCACCCAGGCTGGAGTGCAGTGGTGCAGACATGGCAGCCTCACCCCCCTGAGCTCAAGCGATCCTCCTGCCTCAACACCCCAAGTTAGCTGGGACCACAGACACATGCCACCATGCCTGGCTGATGTGTAATTTTTTTTTTTTTTTTTTAGTAGACAAGATCTCACCATGTTGCCCAGGCTAGTCTCAAACTCCTAGTCTCCAGCGATCTTCCTGCCTTGGCCTCCCAAAGTGCTGGGATTATAGGCATGAGCCCAGCTATCATACATTATTTGTATCAAAACATCACTATGTATCCCATGAATGTGTACAATTATTATTTGTTAATTTTAAAAGAAAATGTAGTATCTGGACCTACCCCCAGATGTACTAAATGAGAACCTCAATTTGAGCACTGAAGTTTAAGATGTACTGCCTTAAAATGCACCCAGAGAAGCTGGGCAACTCCGGGGAGCATCCTTGTTTTCCTGAGGGCTCTGGGATCAGTGGCCACCTTGCTTGTGCCGATCTTTCTCTTTGAAGGGCTCTAATCATCTCAGCAGTCTGGCCTCAATCAAGGCCACCCCAGTCTATCTAATGGCTTTAAAAGAAGTTTTACTTGGGAAGGAAAAAGCGGTTAGGAAGAATAACCTAGTTCTTTCTCCTTCCTTTACTCCCAAACTGAGAGTCTCTGTTGCCCCTGAGATTGATAGGTGTCAACAGCTTTGTGGCGGAATGAACACTACTCAATTCCACCAGACAGCTCCCATGCTTCAAAGGAAAACATCGGTCGTGGTGGCCAAGTAATGCCCATATCCACCTCAAGTGAAAACAGCTGTGTTGACCAAGTGGTGCTATAATCCAATTCCCCCTGTAACATCTGCAATCCAGACCCAGAATCATGTCAAAGAATGCTATGACAAATATAATCTATCTAATAATAGGGTTTGTGTTTTGTTTTTCCTGCTAAATGCATTTTGTCCAGTGAACCATCTAAGACTTTTCTCTTTGTATTTGTTTGTTTGTTTGTTTTTTGTTTGTTTGTTTGGTCTTAAAGTTGTTGATTTCAACCTCCTGGTTTCCATAGTCCCAAGACCATGGGACAATATCTTTGGATAATTCCTCTATGCCAGTTCCTTGAACTCTGAGATGAGAAATGTCCTTGAGTGGATCCAATCACAGCATTGCCTTTTTCTCCAGAAGTGCCTTCTCAGCTGCAGAGATAGCTCAGGCAGCCGCACAGGTCGTATGTGACTTGGTGTCTCAGGGCCAGGGAGTAAAATCAGTGGTGTACGTACACTGTAGAACTTGGCTAACAGCTCTCTTCCCTGGGATTCCGTTGAGGTTCCCAGAACTTTGGTGAAGTGTGTGTGTGACTCTGTGTGTGTGTGTGTGTGTGTGTATGTGTGTCTGGCACTGAGGCAATGTAAACCTAGAGGCTGGGTAATGACCCTGTGCAGAGAGCAGCAAAGGAAGCCTGTCTGCAGTTGAGAACAGTGAAACATGTAAGGAAGGAGAAGCAGAGAAGATGAGGCAGAGAGTGCTGGGTTACTGGTAGCTTTGCAGCTCTTGCCCCAGTCCACAGGCACAGTCCTGCAATCTCCACAGACTTCCTTCTGGTTTCTTCATCTCCTTCAATCCTCCACAGTAAAACATCGACCTTTTGTTTCACTATGTTTTCAACTTTGACTTCCCTTTTCTAGTTTAAACTTTTCCCATCTCTGTATTTTTTCTAATTATACCTAGGACTCATCCCCCATAGCACATGTATTGGACACAAAGTACTTATGGTTGCAAAAAAAAAAAAAGGAGTGTACATAAAAAATGTTATAAAAGGAGAATATTTGGGATTGATCAATGCCGCTCTGGAGTATGGCTGCAACAAATGCACTGGGAAAGGTCTTAGGAATGCAGATTTCAAACACAAACCACAGCTATTCTAATTCATTAGTGCTGAGATGGAACCATGGAATCTATAATTTTTGTTTTTATTTTACTTTATTTTCTTTCTTTTTTCCCCTTGATTAAATATTCAGCTCAGATTATAGAAATATGTATTTTTAAGCTGATTTTAAAAATGTAGGATTGGTGTCTGCTGGTCTTAGATGCATGCTAACTACGTTTTTCTTTATATTTTTAATTCAGTTCGATGAACATTGATCAAATACTCACTATGTTCCGGTAACTATAGTGGGTTTTGTGGGCTAGTATTTTACCGTTGCTGGGGAAATAGATTACATATACATTAGCAATAAATGTTTAACTTGTATGAGGAACCAAGGTAAGTTCCTTTAGCAGAGGTTTAAAAAGTCAGTTGTAGGATCACAACTGTTTAAAGGCTATCACTTTGTAATCTCATCTTCAACAAAGAACTTGAATTGTCTGTCCTTAACTACCACAAAAAATACTTTTAAGAAGTTTGAGTGTAACGGTATCAAAACCTTTAGAGCAGGCAGATAGATATTATTTGTCTCTTATTTTGTGATTTCTGCGAAATTGTACTAAAAGACATTTCCTTCATGTTCTCTAAGTTTCTAATGAAAAAACAATAAAATAAATGTATTTTTATAATAAACTACGAAAAAATTATGTCTTTGAAGATTCGTTTTTAAAAACAATAATATATAACCTGTATTTTCCTTTTCCTTTTTTCTGTAGTTGCCAAGAAGTTCACTGCTAAATTTAATGTTCCATTCTTTCTTTTTCTCATGTGATTCATCACTGGCATATCTACCTTTCTTTGTCTTCTCATTGTTTTTTTTTTTTTTCTATCTTTTATCGTTGTTCTTTTAAGTTTGTTGGGGGCTATATTGTAAATTGGTTCAAGTTATATTTTGAAGGCAGGTAAGGAATAAATCCTGAAGAGACATTTGAGAAGTGTCTACTTTGTGTTAAGCAGTGGTTTTGCCTGGAATCCGCCCCATTCAAGTGAGGATACATCTTGGCTTTGAACAAGTGCTCTACCGCAATAGAAAATAAAAGATGAAGTTCAAATATTATTCCATGAGAGTTTCATGGAAGTGCTCAGTCACCGTTAACACCATTATGTCTTCAAATTGAAAAAAATAACTATATAGCTAAAAATATATTTGCAGATTTTGCTGAAGATTTTCTGTAAATGAAATCCATAAGTCTTATTCTTGCATGATAGCTCTTTCCCTGGAATTCAGGTCCTGTAACTTATAATGTTTATTCATTCTCTCATGTGAAAATCTTTGTTAAAGCAAACTATGACACTCATACCAGCTAAAAATCCTTTGTACTTAAAACTCTAAATTTTAGAAGAATAGAGATCCAAATCCAGATGAAGCATAAAAGTTTATGAATAAAAGAGGAAATGATCAATTTTACATTTGTAAGATAGTTGCTCCATTTGTGATACTGTTTTAAACTATACCGTTTACCTTGGCTACAGGCAGATTTGAATGAATTAAACTGATAACATAGGTTTTCAGTTGCTTCACAAGATATTGAAATAGTGCATGGTTTCTTGTGTGCTCTATTCTAGAAAATATATTACATTGTAATAATATCAGATACTATTTGGATATAGATGTTTTGATTCATAATCATGTGTGCTTTATAAATTTTAGATGCATTACATAATAAACAGGCTTTAAATCCTGATGACCGGAATAATTGCTTTTTTAATATTTTAAACAATATTTTAATGTTTCCAAATAGTTTCAATGAGCCCTTGAGAATTTTTTAAATAATAAAGTTGGTTTTTTGGTTTGTTTGTTTGAGGCAGAGTCTCATTCTGTCATTCAACCTGGAGCACAGTGGCACAGTCATGGCTCACTCCAGCCTCAAATTCCTGGTCTCAAGCAATCTTCCTACCTCAGCCTCCCAAGTAGCTGGGACTACAGGCGCCTGCCACCATGCCCAGCTAGTTTTTTGTATTTAGTAGAGATGGAGTTTCACTGTGTTCGCCAGGATGGTCTCGATTTCCTGACCTTGTGATCTGCCTGTCTCGGCCTCCCAAAGTGCTGGGATTACAGGCCTGAGCCACCGCGCCCGGCCAGCTTTATTATTTTGATGACATCTATTTTTTTTTCTTTACTTTGGAGGAAAATATTAGTAATTTGGAAACCTACTATGTGGTTAGTGGCTTTAAATGCATTAGTTTTGGTCCTTTCAACACTTCAAGATAATCATTGTTTTTCTCCATTTCCTAGAGAAGGTAATAGAGGGTCAGAGAGTTCAAGCCTTTGGGCCCCATTTTGAACAGTTTACCAATATGTAAACCACAGTGGGTCTGAGGCAAAATCCCATTCTGTTTCTCACCACCCCATGGGTAACCCCCTGTTGGTTGTCCTTCACATAATGTCCTGTGTTGTTTCTTTGTGACAAGCACACACATGTCAGAATTGGTAGGATTCTGGGTACCTAGGACTCTTACATTCATCTCCCAACATACTCCTATTCCAGATGTAGCCCTATGGAGTACTCATCAAAACCACCTGAGCTTTTGTCTTCGTTTTACCTCTAAGGAGCAGTGTGACCCTGAGTAACCCAGTATAGTTTTTTCACCTGTAAAATTTGGAGATTATATCTGATGATCTCCAAGTTTGCTGTCTGCATAAATTCTATAATTCAGAGAACCCAGTGAAGGAGAAAGAGTGGAAGAACAATTAATAGGATAAGATAATAATAAGCTAGACTATTTACAAGGTAATTGAAATAGCAACACATCAATGGAAATCTCACTCTACTTTTTTTTCTCAAGGCAATGCCATCCGTCTCATGGCTTAAATTAAATATTTCTAAATGTATGTTACTAATTCAGACCGTTTCTCTGAACTCTAGTAAATTCAACTTTGTATACAGTGTTTTCGCTTGGATATCTCAAAGAAGTCTCAAACTAGACATGTCCAAGATGAGAGTCATTGTCTTACCCTCAGCCCCTTCCCTGTTTTCTGCCTCAGTAAAAATTGCACATGCCAGAAATACTGGGGTCACCTTGACTCTTCTTATCCCCGTCTTCTCATATCTGCTCCACCCACCAGTGCTGTCAGCTTAGCTTGGACCATGTATGCTTGTATTTTTCTACTGCAAAATATTATCTCCACTCACCTGAACTATCTCATTAATTCCTAACTAGTCTTTGCATTCACTCTGCACCTCATCCTGTCTTTCTCCAAAGGGCAGCCACGCTACTATTTTCAAATTACAAATCTGTCCAATTAAAATCCATCTTTGATATTAAGATTAAGACCAAAATTCCAAACAAGATCCCTATGGAAGAAAAAAACCTTTCCTCTTCTTTTTTTTTTTGAGATGGAGTCTCGCTCTGTCGCCCAGGCTGGAGTGCAGTGGCGCGATCTCGGCTCACTGCAAGCTCCACCTCCCGGGTTCACGCCATTCTCCTGCCTCAGCCTCCTGAGTAGCTGGGACTACAGGCGCCCAGCTAATTTTCTGTATTTTTAGTAAAGACAGGGTTTCACCATGTTAGCCAGGATGGTCTCGATCTCCTGACATCGTGATCTGCCCACCTCAGCCTCCCAGAGTGCTCCTGTTCTCTCTTATGGTCTGTTTGTGGTTCTTACTAATTAAGACAACACAAGACAGATTAACAGGAGAAACACATACACATTTTCAGAGGGATATGCTGAAGGTATTAGTATTAGGGTGGAAGTTTAGTTATTATATTTGTTATACAAAATGGAGGATTACTTTAGTTGGAGGGTCTTAAGATTTTTAGGAAAATTACATCAGTCGAGGGGTAACTGTTGGGGTGTTCATAGTTAAAATATGATTTCTGGGCTCTAACTGGGTTTCATTTTAGTCTCTGGTTTTTGGGGTTTGGCAAGGGTACGTTTACCTATGTCCTGCTTTTAGGCAGAAAAGGGAAAGGTGGAGAGCCCTTCATGCATTTTCTGGTTCTCAATTGCCTTTACCTCAGAGTAATCAATATGCCAAAATGGTATATTTTTTGGTGGCATGTTCTGATCCTCTTCACCCTTAAGTAGCATCCTGGATCAGTCCCTCCCTGCCTCTCAGACCTCATCTGGTATCACTTCCTCTCTTGCTCTCTTGATTCTAGCTATAGCAGTCACTTTTCCATGGCCACTCTGGTCATGGAGACTTTTCACTGCTCTGCTTTTTCCTCCATCTAAAATGCTTTCCCTCTTTTTCCCCTATGCCCAGTTGAGACCCACTCACCTCAGGTCTAAGTCAGTTTCTATATAAATAAATAAATAAATATATATATATATATATAGAGAGAGAGAGAGAGAGAGAGAGAGACATGGCATCTTGCTCTGTGGCCCAGGCTGGAGTGCAGTCACGCGATCTCAGCTCACTGCAACTTCCGCCTCCCGGGTTCAAGTGATTCTCCTGCCTCAGCATCCTGAGTAGCTGGGATTACAGGCACCTGCCACCACATCCAGCTAATTTTTGTATTTTTAGTAGAGACGGGGTTTTGCCATGTTGCCCGGGCTGATCTCAAACTCCTGACCTCAAGTGATCTGCCCACTTCGGCCTCCCAAAGTGCTGGGATTACAGGCGTGAGCCACCACACCCAGCCTCTTATATGGTTTTATAAAACCACACTCTTCTCTTTCAGACTATTTCCCTCCATTTTATAATTACAAACTCATGAACAGTATTATGTGATTAATCGCCTTCCAAATGATAGTGTAAACTACAGGAAACTTCCATGTACCCACTCTGCTAACCCCAGCACCACAAAGAGCATCTAACATTGGAGGGGTTCATTAATATTTGTTAGATGGGTGAATAATAATTATGCTTTTTAGAAGGAATATTTGCATTCATATGGTCACTGTTGTGATTGTATGGCTTTATCAAGAAATGTAAATTATTTGAATTTTTAAAAAGACTTTTTGTTAATTTTTTTTGCCCTTTAAATATTGTTCAAGTGAATAAAGGAACTTCTCTGAAATTATCTTATTCACAGTATAAATCATATGAACAAGAACCTAGGCATTACTCCCTTGTTTACTTTGAAGTGGGTATGTGAAGTCGGCTGTACCTCAGGATCTGTAGAATCCTATGTGTTCATAATAAATTAAACATGCCTCAGGAGCCCACTGTGTATGAGCGTTTTGTCAGGCCTAGTGATTAAGAATTAAGGCATGCTGTCTGTCCTCGAGGGGATCACAGTCTAGGGAGAAGAGAGACAAATCAAGAAAGCAAGATAATTTCCACAATAGAGGTAAACCCAGAGGGCTGCAGGAGTGTGTGGAATATCACTCAGGTTCCTGGGTTCAGAGGCTTTTCTTGGAGATGGTGACGTCAGAGCTTCATTGTGAAGCCTGAGTCAGACTTAGCCAGACATAAGAGGAGCACTTGTGCAACAGCTCGAAGGTGTGAAAGAGTCTGGCAAGCTCTGGGAACTCCAAATATTGTAGCGTGACCTTTGCACAGGATGAGGTGGTTGGAAAGTGCAGAGAGAGGACTCCAGAGAGGAAAGCAGAGGACAACAGTTAGAATCTGGAGGAGTTCAGATTTCATCCTGAAAAGAGTAAAGAGCCATCGAAAATTTTGAGCAGGGAAATAGCAGTATTTGTTTTTCTTTTTTCTTTTTTTTTCCAAACAGATTCCTCTGTAGGGAGTAAATGTAGAGAACAAACATCAGATTGTAGAGAAGGGAGACAAGGCCGGGACCGTGGCCTCAGTCTAGAACAGAGATGATGAAAGCTTGACCCAAAACCGGCCAGTAAGATTGAAAAAAAAAAATAGGATGCATGGGAGACTTTCTGGACTTAGGAAGGACTTCATTACTAATTCAATAGGAGGATTAGGGGTGGTGGTACGGGAAGTGAGGGGGCAGGTGAATTAAGGGAAAAGGCCCCACCCACAATGACACCCATATGTATGACTTTGACAATGAATGCACCACTATGCCTTTTCACATTGGGAAACACAAGATATTCTCTCTTCCTTTCTTTCTTCATGGCGAGAATGACGAAGGCATGATATGTTTTGGGTATATTCAGTTTCAGGCAACGTACATAGAACAACCAGATGAGATGCCCTGGAAACTGTTGGATATACAGGTCTGAAATTTAGGGGAATTTATTCACATGCATATTTGAAACCAATGAATACATGAGATTCCTGCTGGAGTTGTGTGTGGAATGAGAAAATCAAGTCGCTAAAGATGATGGGGCCTCTGTGGAACAGAAACACCGAGGGGAGCACAGAGCCCACAGTTCCTATGTGCTTGCTGTTAGTTTCTGGCCTTAGTTCACTTGGAGCAGCAAGGGAAGCAGGCTTAAGGGAAGATGTTCTGGGGAACCAAAAAGACCGCTTGTAAGTAACCAGGAATCCTGTTGTGCTGTGTCTTGAGATCTAGCACTCAGTGGATAGGACTCCAGTGGTTTTATTTGAGTCTTAACAAAGAGAACCAGTCAGCACATGAAGTCCAAACGTTCCACCAGTCTGCCTTGTTCAAAATGGGCCATGATTGGTGCATAAAAAAGTGTGAGGGAGGCCGGGTGTGGTGGCTCACACCTGTAATCCCAGCACTTTGGGAGGCTGAGGTGGGCAGATCACCTGAGGTCAGGAGTTCGAGACCAGCCTGGCCTGGCCAACATGGCAAAACCCCATATCCACTAAAAAATATAAAAAATTAGCCAGGCGGCCGGGCGCAGTGGCTCAAGCCTGTAATCCCAGCACTTTGGGAGGCCTAGACAGGCGGATCACGAGGTCAGGAGCTGGAGACCATCCTGACTAATGCGGTGAAACCCTGTCTCTACTAAAAAAATACAAAAAGCTAGCTGGGCAGGGTGGCGGGTGCCTGTAGTCCCAGCTACTCGGGAGGCTGAGGCAGGAGAATGGCGTGAACCCGGGAGGCAGAGCTTGCAGTGAGCTGAGATCCGGCCACTGCACTCCAGTCTGGGCGACAGAGTGAGACTCCGTCTCAAAAAAAAAAAAAAAAGAATGGGGTAGATGCTTCAGAGGTCTATATCCACGTATCAGTGTGCGTGCCTACAATCCCAGCTACTCAGAAGGCTGAGGTAGGAGAATTGCTTGATCCTGTGAGACGGAGGTTGCAGTAAGCCCAGATCACGCCACTGCACTCCAGTCTGAATGGCAGAGAGACTCTGTCTCAAAAGTAAATAAATAAATAAATAAGTGTGAGGGAGAAGCTGTCCCCAAGTTCATGATGTACAAGCTTAAAATCAATGTTTCATTAAACTTAAGGTAATATCTCTGGAAATATCCACCACCACTGCCCCCAACCTATCCGTATCAACCTAGCTAGGAATGATACGTACTTACAAGCTACAAAATGTTCTCATGTTCTTGATATTCATTAATTCTACTATTCTAGTATGGAGAAAAATGAGGTTTTCTCTATTGGATGAATTCCATTCTCCTGCATGGATTCATTGGAAAGTTACTATGCTTCCAATGTAAGCCACAGTAGAAAAGAAACCAGAATTCCCTTCTCAATTCCTTGTAATGATGTAGGTTTTCATTAAACTTGAATTTGACTTGCCTGTAAAGCAGCCCACTGTGATTATAAAAGTCTGTAGGACTGCCTGTTGGCAGCAATCAAATAAAAAGGCCTCTGTTAAAACAGGTCACTGAATGTGTTTGAAGATGGAACTTCCTGAACTAATTGGCAGGAGCCAAAAAGGCAGGTGTTCACTCCAGATCATCAAGCACTGTTAATAGGGAAGAAAATGGTCAGAAATTAATAGGGCGTTCTTGTCAGTCATTCCTGTGTTTCATCTGTTTCTGTCTTATATCTTTCATTAGTTTAGGAAGGTTCTTCATCATAAAAATGTTGATAATTAAGGCACAGAGTCTCTTTGCCCTCTTCTGTTGAAATTTGACTTCTAGTCCTTATGTGATTTGGTTGCTTTTAACATGCTGTCTTACCAAAGGATTATCACCAACTGGCAAGAGCAAAATTTGTGGTCAGAAGCATTGTCTAATAGTCCAAATGTCGTGTGAGTGTGACTGATCTTAAGTCTTAAGGTTCATAAGAATGTCTTTAATTCTCTAGAGCTCAATTCCTGCTACTTTTTCCTCACTGTTCTATTCTTTTCAGCAAGTTTGATAATAAAGGAAGCCCTAATTAGTGACATGTTGACTTCAATTGCATAGACATAGGACCTGTTATATTTCATATCATTAAATATGGAAGAATATTCATATTTTATTATGTTGGTCCTCTAACCGTGTGAACAGTTCTCTGTGATGACTTGTTTTCAGCCACGTATATGAAAACTGAGCAGTATATGAGCTTTAAAGTCAAGTTGACCTTACATGTCACAATTTGAACATATCTTGCCTGTTACCCCTTATCCCTCTCAGGGTTGCATGAATATGTCTCAGTGTCATGGAAAGATGATTAATTAATGTAGACTTAAACTTGTCATGGGGCAGTCATCCAGGTAAGAAGGAGCAAACTTTGTAAAATGGACTGGGCCAATGCAAGTTTTACTAAGGATGTAGTCTGTGTTTAATTTTTTTTGAGAACAACTTTTAAGGAACCTTATATGACTTAATCCTGCTTATATTTGGAGTCAGTTTGAAGAAGATAAGAATAAGTAAGGTGGAATATTTTTCTTTGAAGCCTGTAAGACCGCCTAGGTAGTTCTAAGATGCTTCTGAGACTCTAATAAGAGTCTCCTTTCTGAAACTGACAAATAATTGTGAGACCTTTTTTCAATTCATCATAGGAATGACTAAAATGGGTTCTATAGAAATTCAGAGAGAAGTAGATTGCTTTTGAAAACAGTTATAAAACATCGTGTCAGAAATTATGCTTGTAATATTTTTCTTTTATAACATCCCAGAGAAAGTTCAAGGATACAAATAGATAATGTATAAATAAGTAAGAAAGAAAAAGTAGACTAAAAATATTTGCAGTTCTTAAAGTTCATTAGCAAAAAAATTAATTCTTGTAGAAAACAGGACATGTTAACTAGATCTGCAAGAGACATGACCATTTGCAAAAAGCTAGCCCTTTCTTTTTCATCTGCTTCACACATCCTCTGTGTCAGAACTGAGTAACTAAGCAACTAGTACATAATAACTACATAGCCCATCGACCTGAGGAGCAATAGGAGAAAGTGACATGTCACATAGTCAAGTAGACACTTCAATTAACTTTGCTATGAAAGAGTCCATATTCCCCTATTGGTTGTTACTCTTTCCTTATTGTAAATTAGACCTTGAAGTGGTTAGAAATAGTAAAGAATGTTAATCTCAACCACGTGGGCTCTGACATAATAGTTTTTCTTTTCTTTTCTGTTTTGTTTTGTTTCAGTTTTTTTATTTTTTATTTATTTATTTTTTTTTTTTTTAACAGAGTCTTGCTCTGTTGCCCAGGCTGGAGTGCACCGGTGCGATATTGGCTCACTGCAACCGCTTGCCTCCCAGATTCAAGCAATCCTTCTGCCTCAGCCTCCCAAGTAGCTGGGATTACAAGCATGTATCACCACACCTGGCTAATTTTTGTATTTTTAGTAGAGACAGGGTTTCACCATGTTGGCCAGGCTGGTCTTGAACTCCTGACCTGAAGTGATCCGCCTGCCTTGGCCTCCCAAAGTGCTGGGATTACAAGCATGAGCCACTGCACCCAGCCTAATATAATTCTTTTTCTAATAGCTAAATCCTACTGGGCAATGACAAAGTTCTCATTGTATTTGTAGAGAAATAATTTATCTTATATCATAATTTTACGTATTTTGGCAGTACATGCGATATATTGATACATATATAAAGTGGGCAATGATCAAATCAGGGTAATTGGGATATCCATCACTTTAAACATTTATCTTTTCCTTGTGTCAGGAACATTACAATTCTTCTAACTATTTTGAAATACACAACAATTATTGTTAACTCTAATTTCGATAATGTACTATTGAATAGTAGAACTTATTCCTTCTAACTAACTGTATTTTTGTACCCGTTAACAAACTTTGCTTCATCACCACCCTCTTCCCAGCCTCTAGTAGCCATAATACTAATTAAAGAAATGATTTGTTTTAAAATGTGATTGGATCCATGTGATATGACCAAGATGAAAAACAAACTCTGATTTATTTTCACCAGAATGTTCAAAGGAACAGTACAAAATTGGGAATATCTAAATGCTTTGATTTTAGCTTTGGTTTTCTTTGTAGCCATGTATTCTAGTCCCAGGGACTGTTTTCACTTCCTAGATAGCTGTCGCTTGTGGTGCTGCTTCTGTGTAGTGCTTTCTGAACATGTGAATTTGCTATTTTATATTTGGAGTGAATATTGTTGGGACTGGAGGTGATTTTGGACTGGGAAAATAAAACCATCACAGCTTCCATTGACTTACAATATCTCAAGAGAATTACAATAATTACATAATTACAATAATTCCTTTAAGATATTTCTGTGCAAGTAACTCAGGTATATCGACTTATTCCGAAACTTAGCTGTACCCTTTGTCTTCCGAATAACTCTATTCCACAAAGGGAAAATTCTTAACAAATACATAAATATGTCTATCAACATCTACAAAGAAGCCTTCTTTCTGACTGCCAACTATGTTGATTGGCTGAAATGGTTCCTTTTTTTTGTTTGTTTTTTTGTTTTTTTTTTGAGACGGAGTCTCGCTCTGTCGCCCAGGCTGGAGTGCAGTGGCCGGATCTCAGCTCACTGCAAGCTCCGCCTCCCGGGTTCACGCCATTCTCCTGCCTCAGCCTCCGGAGTAGCTGGGACTACAGGCGTCCGCCACCTCGCCCGGCTAGTTTTTTGTATTTTTTAGTAGAGACGGAGTTTCACCGTGTTAGCCAGGATGGTCTCGATCTCCTGACCTCGTGATCCGCCCGTCTCGGCCTCCCAAAGTGCTGGGATTACAGGCTTGAGCCACCGCGCCCGGCGCGAAATGGTTCTATTACACTATCCTTTACCTGGAACACCATACCTTCTCCCTGTGATGGCCTTGGTAAAGGGAAATTCTTCTCAGTACAACCAAATCATTTTATTGCTGTGTGGCCAAAAGCAGTAAATAAATCTCTGGAGATGAATTATTTTACTTAAGATTTTAAGCTGTACTTAACAGTGAATCATTAATGATGGACCAAAATGCACATTTTTCTGCGACATATATCACTGTGCCTACAGAATACTGTTTGCCTATCCTTAAGGACTCTCTGAAAAAGACTCCAAGAACCATAGAAATGAACTTCTTGTTCTCTTATCCCTACATGGGAACCTGACATGATCCATTCATTGTGCAAGCGCAAGGCCAAGAGTCTATGAAGAAATACTGAACTTCACTAAGATGTAACTTTGTTTCTTGACTTTGAGGAAAGGGGAAATTGACGTACTTTATTTAGTGTTTCCCCAAACCACTAATACATTTCTACCCCAAATAGGACTCTCCATGGCCGTGTTTGGGACTATTTTGGCATGGCTAAGGAGTGACATAAAAGGCAGCAAACATAGTGCAGGCATAAACAAACAACTTTCTGGAAGTCTGGGGAATCCCAGCTGGTGTTGAATTTCATCTTAGTTAGCATTTAAATGTTATCTTTATAGGCATCTGGAATTTTCAAACTTGCAGATTATGTCAGACTCTACTAAAAACTGGGGATCTAAGCCAAGAAAGAAAAAAAGATGAGATCATTGAGATATGTGAAGAACAGAAAGTTACCGAGAGATCCAATTGACCCACATAGAAAATAATACATTTCTGAAAAATAATGCAAAGGTGACTTTTGGGAGGGCAGGTTCAGCACTAACAGTTAAGGCCCATTAAAGGGACCCGAGGGTCAAGGATAGCCTAGTTCGTAAAGTTACCGCTCCAGTGTGCTCCTGCGATCAATAAGGCCATGTAAGGTCTTGAGTGAGGTAGGAGGATATTGGACAGAAACAGAAAACAATCCTACCCATATTCGAAACCACGTGAGTATGGGCTCCTCAGAGCATAAATTAAATTAGGACATTTTATGCTATTTTAAAATCCAGTCTCCAGGCAGACTTTATAGAGCTTGAGAGTTTCCATAAGACGGCATTCCTTGAAAAGGCAGCTTTCAAACATAAAACAGATGTTAGTAATTGACTTAGCCTTATGTAATTGAAAGGTAGGACTTGTTACCAGCCATATGTTAAAAATATATATGGTTCTAATAGAGTTAAGTGACTCTGGATAATGCATACACAAGAGATGAACAAGAAAAAAATGGTGTATTTGGACTTTATCCTTATTTTTTATGGTGATGTCACTGGACAATTCAGTATTTCTAACTGGTATATGGAACACCTAGTAGGTGAGCAAAAACTGAAAATATTATTATAGTTTTTACCATTGTTATTAATGAGTTTATTACCACCACCAGAGGCTTGGATTAGGCCCAGATTTAGACATTTTCTTATGTACTAGGTAGTTAATCTATTGCAAGGCCAAAAAATTACTTATGTTAGATGTGCTACAGCATTTGGCACAGGTTTTCTTATGAGAGAGCCAAAAGGGATTTTTTGAATTCTTAGCTATCACTTTCATTAAATAATAATTATTTTCTACATTCTCAAGGTACCTTATAGCCTTTTACACTCTTTAATATCTTTTTTTTAATATTCCTCACAATAAATGACTATACATATCAAATGGAAATCTTCTAGGAAGATAAAAGGTTTATTAATTGGTCTTTTCATGCCTTATCCTTTAAATTTAAGATCATTATCTATTGATACTAATTTTGTCTTAAATAAATCCCAGTTTGACTTTCTTAGCCTTTTATTTGTGATGACGATGTCAATACTTATTGGATGCCATCTGGACTGTTACTGAAAGAATAAAATCATCAAAGTCAGAGGCAATATCACAAATTTGTTTTGGGAGATTTAACAGATTCAGACATACTACATTTTCATTTTGTAGTAATCTTCTCTTGAAATTGTTTCTCACAAATATTGGCTATCCTTTAAAGCAACAGACCTGAGAAGTTTAATTCTGTTCATTGGTGAGTTATTTTTTTAAAACCTAGAGATTATAGGCTGCTAAAATAAATAAATAAATAAAAGCCTATGGGGTGAGGGTGGGGATGACTTGCTTTCTTTGAATTAATGCATTAACATTGCTTTCTTCTGAACTGCTAGTCCGGATGTGTTTTTGTAAAATGCTGATTTATCACACAGCACATTCAAGGTGCATGTACAATCTGCTATTTTGCACTGCCTTTTTATTTTGATGACATCATTTGGTTTTCTCTTCATGCCTCTTTCTCTTTCAACACGAGTAGAAGAGCTCCAAATTTTTACGTCCTAATAATTCCAGGAGAGAGAACTGTCCCTGTCTCACTGTCCCTGTCCTTAGCCTTGCTCTCATCATAGCCCCCTCACCAGGCTAGCTTGCATTAATCATTCCTTTGCTTGCATTTTCCTAGCACTCTGTTCTTCTTCATGGAATTTATCTTACCTGACATTTTATTCTCGATGGACACACGATATAATTCTTAATAGCGGCTTTAAGCACCTGGAGTACAAGAATAATCTCTCATTTCAATTTGCATCCTCTTTAGTACTCAGTGTTTGGCACACAGTAGACATTCAGCAAATGTTAATGACTTCTCATAGGACAGCTGATGTCCCCAGCACTCAGGTGCATCCATAACAAATTTCACTTTCCGATTCATTGGCTGTGGAAAGAGCACTCAGTCTAATTATTTGCTCTGTTGGCATCCGGTGCTGCACATCGCTTTTATCTCAGCAGGGAACACTAGAAAGATAGCAACTCGGTTTTGCTGTCTGTTACTAGCTTAGATGCATTTCAGTACGAAGAGCCAGGAAATTAAATACAAGTTTCAAATTCCTCTAGAGCCCCCCAAACAGTCTCCATTTAAATGTTATCATTTGGTTTACAGCTAATTTTTAGAAGATTGGATATTCTTATTCAAATGTAAGTATTCCTCTGTCTGAGTAGTGGAAAGAGTACGTACTGGTGGTAGAGGGACCTGGATTTTCATGCCATTTCTCATGTTGCAAATGAGAACATTATATTTTAAACAGCAGCCCTGGCTCTGGTGCATATATGATTGTGAATGTGTTTTGGTCCTAACTGCTGTCAGCAACTACTAGCATTTATTGAGTGCTTGCACTCTACCAGCATTCAGTAAGTATTCTCCTTAAATGTATTAATTTATATATTTATGGTCTTACAAGTAAAGAGAAGTTCAGTAACTTGTTCCAGGTGTTACTGTTAGTAATAGAGCTGATATTTAAATCTAGGTTAATCTAATATATATGGAACAAGGAAGAATAAAGAATACAGGTGCTGACGAGTTGATGGGTGCAGCACACCAACATAGCACATGTATACATATGTAACAAACCTGCATGGTGTACACATGTACCCTAGAACTTAAAGTATAATTTAAAAAAAGAATTATATGTAAAATGAAGAAAAACCTTATTTGTTTTACATAAAATTCATTACAGTATTCTTACTCCTACATTTGTCCCTATCTGCCTGGATGCCTTTCTATGGCTCTCTTTAAAATTTGCCAAAGAAAACACATATATTTTCCTGCAGTTACAGCATCAAAGCTCCTACACAGAAACCCATTCCCGTGGAACCCAAATAAAAACATAAAGAAGAAAAAAAAAAAAAGAATAGATTACCTGCACATATACCCCCTGAATCTAAACAAAAACAACAAAAAAAGTGCTACCAGATTAGGATATGTATATTTGTATATGTGTATGTGTATATACATACATATATATACATATATACACACACACATACATATGTGTATATATTTACACACACATATAATTTATATGTTTGTGTATATGTGTGTGTGTTGTGTGTGTATAGCTATCTAGGACCACGGACCACATATTATATAATATATAATATGCTATATATATATTTTATATATACTCTTTTGGTGATCTGTGCTTTTATAGTATCAGTTTGTGCCACACACACACACACACACACACACACACAGACCAGAAGCACATATCACAGAATATACATATGTTTTTATATATATTGTATATTATCTATATTTCCATGGTCGGTGCTCCTCTGGTCTGTCTCCATCTAAATAACATATTATGTATTATTTAGTTATTAAGATATAGTATTTCTATATATGCCCATAGATGCACACACAACAATCTGATTCCATAGAAGCACAAGCCATAGAGATCTGTACACATATATTGTATATAATTAAATATATTCTTATATGATATATATTATATATACATGGTATATATTTCGCTCTCTCCAATAAGTCAGTGGTCTGTGTTTCTGTTTCTTTCCACCCTGTAATTCAGCATCATGTGATGTCATAAAATAATCTGAGTTCTTTACTGTTTTTTTGCTTCATTCTGCATGTAATTTGGAAAATACTCTTTTTTTAAAGAGAAATCAGCCCAATAAGAGACTTCTCAGGGTAGGGGTGACATGGATAGTGATCGAGAAGCTTTTTTTTTTCCTTTGGAGACTCAAATATTTTACAAGCAACAGCTTTTTCCCTTTACCCAGTGAGCAAGTGGCATGCTTATTTAGCAGAGAGGAGCCGTCACTGGAGGAGAGGCAAACAGCATACGGAGCTGTGCTGAAGGACAACACTGTGAAAACAGAACAAAAACAGAGAACAATCGCTGGAGGTCTGAAGAAGTGTGACTATCGCTGGTCCTTGTGGCTTCCAGAGGCCCCATTCCTGAGCCAGGTACACTGGACCACGATCCCTTTTTCCTCCCCTTCCACTGTCCCTGAACAGCAGAGAGAGGAACAAAAAGATCCAATGTTCCCACAACCCAGGCCAGATCTTGACACATCCAGAATTCCATGGCAGTATGCCCATTCCTTCTCTCCAAATACCATGATTTGAAGACTTATTATTGATCACACAGAACATATTTGTATCCAGTGAGCCATTTTTGTGTTTTGCATTCATTCTTTATTCTTTGGGTCAAATTTCTGTGAAGCCTTATCCATTTGCATGACTGCCCAGCTTGTTTGCAGGGAAACAGTTTTACTTTCTATGTAAATTAAGATTTTATTTTAACTTTTTTGTCACATTTTATTATGGAGGAATATTTGGGCTAGTTGTTTATTTTTAAATGTATTATCTTGAAACCTTTTCTTACAAAAATTATGTGTAAAATTATTATTCTGAGGTAATCCTACTTTTACCCTGTACATAGCATTCAAGTGATAAAAAGGAATAGTTGGTATAAGAGGGTTTGTTTTGACCAGGGAGAGGCAGAAAAGCGAAGTTATAAGGTTGGACTTTTAGTTTTGTCCCTAGCTTGTCATCTGTAATTAATGTAGAGCATGACCTCTTTCCTCAACTGAAGATTTGGGGAATGATTGACACAAAGTCAGATTTTTACCATGAGAACAAAAATGACAATGTTGAAAGCCACACTCTTTCTTTTGAGGCATTGGAGTTCCTCACTGACTAAAATTTTTCCCACTGCTTATTGCAGAGGGCTTGATTCTCTTATGAAATAATCTAAGCAAAGATTTATCAGAATGTAAACAGAAATCAATTGACCATTGGGTGCACCAGTGATCACAGACGAAATACTCTTCCTTTAAACAGAAACTATACACTCAGTTTGTATCTAAATGAATGAACACTACATTAAGTCCAAAGATCACTAGTGTGATTTTAGGTCTAATTCTTATTGATAGGAGCAATGAATTCTCACCTCTTTTATTAATGTCACTGGGAATTTAAACTCTGATTGATTCAACCTGAATGCTCTGTGAGAATGCTGTATATCTAGCTTCAGGTCGTCTGTTCAGAGATTGCTCCGAGTGAGGTGCCGCGCCCACAAGTATTTATCATAGCCATACATACTAAAATTCCAGATGTGAGAGCAGACTTTCAATTTGAACTAATTAGGGAGGAATGCAAGACAGTTTGCCATTAAATGCAGAGTTGCTCCTGTCTGTGGATTTCAAAGTGAAGGGAAGCCATCGGGAGGGCTGGGTTAACCTTGGAAGGACTCAACCAGGAAAAGGCAAAGAGAAAGAGAGACGTGGAGGTAAATGGATGGCATCCTAGAAGAGGCTCAATCCGAGAGACGTAAAACCTGAACGAAACAGAATAAGCCACGTTGCATACGTCATGCCACGTACAGCTCACTGTCATGCTCCACGGCCTCTCTGTGGGGTCCTCCAGGCAGGCTGCCCTATGTTCAGTGCCATCTTAGGGAGGCCTGGAGTGTTAAGCCATTGCAAGTTGGAACCTGAAAACTGCCCATTTCAAATGAATTTGGAGTAGAATGGGGTGACAGATGTATCACTCTGACAGCCAACCTAGAAAATACATTCAAAAGGAGTTGCACTGATGGTTTAAAAAGTTCAGAAAGCAAAGGTTGGTGTAAACTTGATGGAAAGCACCTGGTGACTTTCACGCCACAGTACCTTAAGGTGAGGAGCTATTTTGGTAGCTCTTCCCAGTAGGACAATTCTCATAACCCAGACATCTTCACGAAATTGTGTAAAGGTATTACTGACTACTCTCTTTCAGAACAAATTTCCTTCTAGAAAAATCATCTAGGGCAAGCTTTTCCAACCCATGGCCCACAGGCTGCATGTGGCCCAGAATGACTTTGAATGTGGCCCAACACACATTTGTAAACTTTCTTAAAACATGATGAGACTTTTTTGCATTTTTTTTTTCTTATCAGATATCGTTGGTGTTAGTGTGATTTATGTGTGGCCCAAGACAATTCTTCTTCCTCCAGTGTGGCTCAGGGAAGCCAAAATATTGGACACCCCTGATCCAGGGCCCATATTTGGAAAATTCTGAGATGACTGAGCCCTGGATTGTATGTAGAAGGGCCTCCTTTCTCTCTCTTTTTCTCCTCATCACAAAGGAGGTTAGGGTTAGGGTTAGGGTTAATAAAAGGTTAATGATTTTTCCAAGTATAAAATCTTCTGGTTTTCAAGTTTTTTGTTGCTTGACCTATTTCTCCTTATCTTAGTCTTAAGCCTTAGACAACCCAAAAGTGAGTTAAAAATAGAACTAACATTTTCTTTAAAAGTTTAAAGAATCTTCCACTTTTGGATGTGAGATTTTCTTTAATATTTGACTTTTCCCCCTTCTTTTTTGGGCAGCCTTTAAATGCACAAATCTCATTGAAGTCATTCCAGGCTGAAAGCGTTTAAGAACAAATATCATAAAGCTAAAAATAAATATTCTTCTCTTTCTGTAGAGGCTATTGGATATTTCTCTTAACCTTTCTGGTCAGGTGGCCTTTTAGCAAGAAATGGATGCTAAGAGTTGCTGGGGGCCAATGCAGTGGGAAGCTCAGTAAATAATTCAAAAATAGCTACACTCCAAACCAGCCCTCTGTGCTAAGCAATTTGGCTTATCTCAAAACTTAAATATTTTTTTGAGTGGTGATGCAGTCAAAACTCCAAGGCCATATTATCTTACACTAATTGTAGCTATCGTACTTACTGGCTTAAAAGCCTTCTCCCCTTTTCCTGGCATCATTTCCTTGGATTTCCTTTGTGTGACGACCTGACCTGACTCTCGGTTCATATGGTTTGAGCAAGGCAACCCAATCCTCTGTAGTGAGAGTGAGGAGGAGGAATGTGACTCAGGTTTGGCAAGTCAGAGACTTGTGGCCAGTACTTTTGCTAGAACTGTTGGGGAAAGAGAATCTCTCTGCACTGATTGCTAAGCTGTTAGGTGTGAACATGAGAATGAAATTTGTCTGAAAATGAAGCCAATACAGAAAAGAGAAGAACCTAACAATTGTATTTGAATACCTGGCTCCAGCTGTACCTGAAGCTTTACAGCTACTGAGACATTAAATTCCCACTTCCTTTAGTTTAACTTGGGTTTCTGGTAATTGAGTTTTGAATAACAGTTCCCTCTTAAGTATCCTTCTCTCTTCCTCAATCCTCACCTGTTTTCAAGGGATTCTTTGCATCTGACACCAATTTGGTTATTTTTATTTTATTTTTATTTTTTTGAGATGGAGTCTTGCTCTGTCCCCCAGGCTGGAGTGCAGTGGCGCGATCTCGGCTCACTGCAAGCTCCGCCTCCTGGGTTTACGCCATTCTCCTGCCTCAGCCTCCCGAGTAGCTGGGACTACAGGCGACCGCCACCTCGCCCGGCTAGTTTTTTGTATTTTTAGTAGAGACGGGGTTTCACCGTATTTTTACTTTTTTACCCTTGGCTGAAAATTTTCTTTTAAAGTTGCATACTTCTGTTTATTTGGGCGGCAAAAAAACCAATAAAGCACCATTTTTCCTCTTAAAATTAAAACCAACTAAGAGACAGGAGGGCATGATGGCTGAAGCCTGTAATCCCAGCACTTTGGGAGGCTGAGATGGGTGGGTCACTTCAGGTCAGGAGTTTGCCAGCCTGGCCAACCTGGCAAAACCCCATCTCTATTAAAAATACAAAAATTAGCCAGGCATGGTGGCACATACCTGTAATCCCAGCTACTTAAGAGGCTGAGGCACGAGAATCACTTGAACCTGAGAGGTGGAGGTTACAGTGAGCTGAGATCGTGCCACAGTACTCTAACAAAGCAAGACTCTATCAAAAAAAGAAAAGAAAAGAAAAAAAGAACAAAGAGACAAAGACAGAAAGACAGTGAATCATCTCTACTTTTATCACTAAGCTATGGCATAAACTTGGCTTGCCACAATTGCAGAGATTCGAGAAGGAAGGTGGCATTTATAATGGATATTGAAAGGTGAATTAATTCCACAGGGTGTTGTCTGTTAACTTATTAACTGTATGACTGTAATCAGGTTTCTGTGACTTTTTCTTACTCCCACACACTGGAAAGACTAGGACATAAGCCTGGGTAGTGCATGCTCTTGTTCCCACTGAAATTTTGCAGATTCACCCCATTCCAAGGGAGTTTCACCATGTTACTGACAATAAAGAATAAGAATTGTGTTTTATCTGCCCTTGCATACAGTGTCAAGGGTCCTAGTATAGAATACTACACTCTGGAAATGCTTGCTGAACAAACTAGTTTATCTAACTTTGTAGTCAAAGTGTACATTTGTTGTATGTAGCCACCTTTTCAATATTGATTTCTTTTTGAGCGCCTTCTATAGTCAGGTTCTGTGAAATGCACTAAGGATGCAAAAAGGAGGCATATTCCACCCACCTGCGCTGGGAATTTCTCATTACAGATGGAAGACTGGCCAATAGAGTTAGTCTCCTGTTCTTCCCCAAACCCATAGAAGCTGCAACAAAGAAATGTTCGAAAGGTGGTAATCCACAAGGACAAGGAGAACAGGACAGAAGGAAATAATGAAAGATGTGGATTTTTCTTTCTTTTTTTTTTTTTTTTTGAATAAGGGAAATGATGGAAGAGCAGTAATTGCCTTAGCAGAAAGGATGGAGCTACAACCCAGCTCTCAACATGGAGATCCCTGTAATTAATTAACCAGTTTGCCCCATGGAACTCAGCACCATGAGAAATGAAATTGAGGAGCAGGGCTGGAAAGAGATGAATTTATGGTAAGAATGGATCTAAAGGAGGCTAGATCTCCAGGGTCTTCCCCTACTCCATGCAGCCTCCCAGGAAGGCCACAGAGTTTTATTATTTGAAAATACTGAGAAGCTCCTGACTTGAGAACACCAGACAGTGGCAAGACCTGGGATAGAAAAGGCATATAAGTACATGCCTATATAACTGGACTTGGAGAGCTTGACCCCCTTTCTCCAGTCTGCCTCTGGCGCTATTATGTGCATACTACCTGACTGGGAGCTTAGGAAGTCCCCTTGAGAAAAGACAGGTGCATAAATACACACACCTGGAGAAAAGCATTGATTCAACTTCAATAACCCAGCACATACTTCTTCAGGGTCACATCCCTGTTCCCACAGGACACCATCAACCTGGAGGGACCAGAAGACACACAACACAGGGAGTGAGCCACTCTGTAGTTGAGAAGTCAATTTCATACTAGAGCTGCATGGTTTTACAGTCTGCAGCTGTATCCAAGAAGGGAGAGGTGGAAAATTCCATGCCTTTCCCAGGTAGGTTGATGGGAAACAGCCTCATGACAACCTTCTGTAGGACACAGAGCCTCCTGCAAGATAGGGAGGTGGATGTGAAATGGCCTGCAACAGCCATGGATAGCTTGCTCATCGTGCCATGTTCCAGAAAGGAACACAGAGCATTCTGCCCAGACACGGCTCCAACACCACTGAGTCTTGCCTACATGGCTTTTGTGGGAGCATGCAAGGCCACAGGGCACTTTGGCCAGGCCATCCTCTACAACTATCACCACTCAAGGTCTTTTAGAAATTTCTAGCACTGTGGTATTTTAATGAAAAATGTAGCTTTTACCTGCACCTGGCTTAACTCATCAGATGTGCTATGTGTTTATCATGTGTTTATCAGATGTCTTTCAAGATGTATCTACCGGTTAGATCACTTGGTTGTTGATCTATAATGAGGGATGTCATGAAGATGGCTTTCTAGCTGTCTCTGTTTCTGAAAAACTAATAATTCCAACTTGCTCTAGTAAATTTGAAAGTGAGAAGAAATTTTTCAATAAGACAAAATAAAATTCTCATTAACAACTATCACATAGTATATTCTTTCCTTTTGTCTCTTGTTTTTTTGTTTGTTTGTTTGTTTTTGTTTTGTTTTATTTTTTGGAGGGGTCTCACTCTGTCATCTGTCAGGCTGGAGTGCAATAGTGTGATCATAGCTCACTATAGCCTTCAACTCCTGGGCCCAAGGGATCCTCCCATCTCAGCCTCCCAAGTAGCTGGGACTACAAGCACATACCACTATGCCCAGCTAAATTTTTTAAATTTTTTTGTAGAGATAGTAAAATTATACCTTAAAATTAACTGAACACCTAAGGCTTAACACCAAGATTCTACACAGTGTTTTATTGGAGTCTTTCAAAAGACTTGTGAGGTAAACAGAACTGACTTTATCTTCATTTTATAGTAAAGTGACTAAAGATCAGAGAATAAAAATGTTGACGAAAACATCACTGATAGTAAATTAAAAAAAAAACCCACTTAAACATAGGCCTGTTTTTACTTATTTGTGATTATATTTGAACTCATACATGTTCTCTAAGGCATAAGAACAGAAACTGAGGAATTTGGTAAACCAGATTCTACTTTTTTTTAAGACTAATCTAGCTTTCTATTCAGGTCAATGCCTAACAGAAACCACAGAATGTCTACTAAATTACTGCCGTGAAAGATGAATGGATTTCTTTTCATTTTTTCTTTTTATTTTTGGTGAATCTCAAAATACCCAGCAAGACATGCTGGCTCTGAGAAATATCCTGTTACCTAAAATGTAATCAGTTCAGTCCAAAACCACCTGCCCAGCAAGGCAGATAGGAAAATGAAATGAAGAGTATGTTCCTCCAGCTATAAACTGAGGTGAAATTTCTATAGAGACAGAAAAAAAAAGTAAAAGTACTAGAGAAAGCTAGGTTTTTATAGAAAATGCTACCTGCCACCAAGATAGTTAGAAAATACAGGTTTAGTAAATATCAGAAAAAGGAGGACAATCATGTTCTTCTTATTCTGTTTCACGGTGTTTGCTTGGATTAGAAACCCAGTCCTCTTGGCAAGATTTCTGAGAAGCAATGGACATATTTTTATGCCCATCAGTGACCCCTCTGAGTCATGTTCTTATGGTGGATTCTCTCCCATTTTCTCTTCCAGACAGGACACCTCCCACGTTGCACTTGATGGCTGGCTACCCAAACGTGGCCTTCTGTTGGGCTGTCGTATTTTTATGTAGTGGCTTGCCGAATCCCATGCCTAATTTAAACTTGGCCCGTTCCCAGCCTCCCTGCATGGTCTCTGGGTTTGCTGTTGTGCCCATGGGCAGGGCAGCTGGGCCTGCAGTGTAGCCATCATCTGTCTCAGGCTTAGCTCCACCCAGCCCTAATCAAGGTCTCAAGAAGCTCATTCTATTCACAACCATGTGGAATGCAACATTTTCACAACTTTGCAAAGCATTTTGTAAGGTTGCCTTTAGGTCAAGGTGAACTTAAAAAGCAGTTGTGCAATGAGGCCAGAAAACAATTGCTGGATGAACATTAGGAAACCGCTCATTCCCCAGCTTATGAGAGGGAAAAGTCATAAACTAATTGATTCTGTTTAGCATAATCGAATGACTTCTTGGCTGGTGCCTTTTTTTTTTTTTTTTTTTTCCATTTCTCTTCAGCTGTGGAGAATTCCACAAGTTATTTGGGTTACCAGCCTATCTGGAATAGCACTGCAAGCTATCAGCAAGCAACCCGTCCATTTATCTTTCACGAAAGTGACCAGCTCCGCTGCCCCTGGTGAACTTTCTTCTACTCATGTTTCCAGATGTTATGTCCTCTTCACCTCTGTCCACCTGAGACTTGGCATCAGAGCAGATGTGTGGATCACCTCCCTGTGAGCAGGTGACTGCTGTCCTACTTAGGTGAGGTGTCATCTTAGGCAGAGGCTTTGTCATCTGAACCTCTTTGAAACCTGCCTAACTTGTGTGTGACGTTGGACACCTACAGCATCTGAAACCCCATTTTCTCATCAGTAAAATGAGGATACCAATACCTTTCTCACAACATTGTTGCAAGGATAAATGGTCAAATAAGGTACCCAGTAAAATAGAAGGAATTTATGATATATAAATTCTTCTTAATAGATACTCTGATTGTTTTTCTTCTTTCATTTACTTTTGTTTCAATTGAATTTTCTACTATCCTGTTCCAGTCAACAGCGGTTTTGATTAGAATATTTTCTGATGTTTCAGAAATATGTCAGCAAAGGACTAGAGTGTGCTTCTCCTGCATTTTTGTACATACACTAAACATCCCTTTCAGCCACACCCTCATGGATGGTTTACCATTTCAGTGGTACAAAAAGCCACATATGAAAAATTAAAGAAATGAGAAGGGTGATATACTACTATCCACCCTCCCCAAGGAGATTGATATTACTATATAATTTCTTCTCATTATGATTATCATTCATATAATGCTTTTATTTTTCTTTTATTGACTTATATAGGGAAGATTTACCAAGATGTAAATGGTTCCACTTATAATTTATATTAGCAAATTTTCCCCCGTTCTTCTTTATTGCTCTGAGCTATTGGAGTATCTGGCAGTTTCTCAAGGTACCCACCACTAGCTGGTAAAATGTTTTTAAATTAGGGATGTGTCAGCATTGTATCTCTGGAGAAATGGAATAAGTGAGAATCAATTACTAATTTCTTATTTATACAAAAATACGCTACTAGTTTGAAAACACCTATATATCTCTGATAACTTAAAGGACATGATAGTGGCCAAGACTGGGGGAGAAAAGTATCCACATCTCTATAGGACATTCTTGCTGTAAAGAAATACCTGAGACTGGGTAATTTGTAAAGAAAAGAGGTTTAATTGGCTCACGGTTCTGCAGGCTATAGAGGAAGCCTGGAGACATCTGCTTCTGGGGAGGCTTCAGGGAGCTTCCAGTCATGGCAGAAGGCAAAAGAAGAACAGACACACACAGGTGAAAAGCAGGAGCAAGAGGAGGGGGAGGTGCTACACACTTTTAAACAACCAAATCTCGAGAGAACTCCCTTCCTATTGCAACAACAGTACCAAGGGGATGATGCTAAGCCACTCATGAGAAATCCACCCTCATGATTCAGTCACCTCCCACCAGGCCCCACCTCTAACATTGGGGAGCACATTTCATCATGAGATTTGGGCAGGGACAACATCTGAACTATATCAACATCTAAGCTGCATCTGTATTTTAAACATCTTTCTCCCACTCATCAAGACTTTAAAATAAAGTACACTGCTTCCCTCTGTCTTCCATTTCCAAGTGTCTCTTGAGAAAAGATGATGTGAGGCAGGGATCAGGATTCAGACTCAGAAACCACACTCCCTTGATCAAACTCAGCTCCTCCACTCATAAACTTTTTGACCTTGGACTGGTTCCCCAGTTTTATGGTGCTTCTGTTTCTTCATCTGCAATAAAGAGACTAATACTAGTTGTTGTAAATCTCAAATGAGTTAATCTAGGTAATGTATTTCCATAGTACCTGACTGCTGATGGAAGATATTCAGGATGTTTTAGCTATGGTTATGAGCTGTCATAGAGCAGAATAAGGAGAAAAAGCTAGAGGAAATTCACAAGGTCCAGATTTCCTTAGCTTTGATTATTTAGTGCAACCAAATATGGGTCTTTAAAACTTGATTATACAAGTAATGTTATATATATACAATATTTTATATACACACACACACACACACACACACACACACAAAATTTGTGGATGGAACCCAAAAGCAAAGTAAAGTTTGCTCTCTCTGATAAAAATACTGACCCACTGAATTAATGCAGCTGAGTATTGTGTTATTAGCTTTCATCGCACTTCTAACTACTAGGGTGCTTGTGATCAGCAGGAAAACTCATGCGCTTCAGTTGCTCTGTTCCATTCTGTCTTGCTGCTTTTTAAATTTTTAAATGTAGGACTTTGGTTTTATGATTTCATTTTCTTGGACTCAGCCCATCACATACTCTGATGGGAGCAATTCCTTATGCATCTAAACTATTAGGCCCAAAACTAGTTAGAAAACATAAATTTTTAGTGTTCTGATTAAAATTATGCCTATAATAATTCATCGATTTGCAGGTATTCTTCTTAGAAAATATCTCATTGTAGGCCGGGTGCAGTGGCTCATGCCTGTAATCCCAGCACTTTGGGAGGCCAAGGCGGGCAGATCACCTGAGGTCAGGAGTTTGAGACCAGCCTGGCCAACATGGTGAAATCCCATCTCTACTAAAAATAAAAAATTAGTTGGACGTGGTGGCACACACCTGTAGTCCCAGCTATTCAGGAGGCTGAGGCAGGAGAATCACTGGAACATAGGAGGCGGAGGTTGCAGTGAGCCGAGAGCGTGCCAGTGCACTCCAGCCTGGGCAACAGATTGAGACTCCATCTCAACAACAACAACAACAACAACAACAACAACAACAACAAAAACTCATTATTCAGTAAGTTTCTGTATTTTACTTGGATGTTCTACTAGCTGAGTATAGAAGTGTTTAAAGCCCTGGAAAGATAGCTGTTGGTGGTCTTCATACCAGCCCACTTATCTGACAAACACTGATTATTGATTGAATGCCTGCTATACGTCAAGCTAGGACCATGGAATACAGAGTTAAGTTGGGCACAGTCCTTATACTTCAAAAGCTTCCACTGTAGTGGGAAGAGAGAATTGATCATAGCACAGTGTCGTAAGTGTCGTAATAGAAGTAAAAAGGAGGCCATGAGAAAGACAAGCCCCAAACACATAGTAGAGATCATTTCTTTTGCTGCATGTAACTATTACAGCTTTTTATGAGAAATGGGAATGTGTAGGCTCAACGACACATGATGGGCAACTTCACACAGCTAATTAGCCACTAAGCCCTTTGGAAAATTCAAACCTCCCGAATCTAACTGATGCAAAGTAGGGCACACTGTATTTCAGGCCCAGAGGGAAACATTTCTTGTCCCCTCTTTCCACTCTAAATTAATTATTTCTTTCACTGGTCCCAGAGGCTTCTTGACCACCAAGTTTCTTTGAAGATTCTATCTTATTTCCTCACATAGTGAGCTAAAGGGCCAAGTAGGTCAGTGTCGCCTGAACATCTAGGAAGGTTCTGCACAAATGCATCTAAATAGATTTGTTTTGCGATTCCTAAGTCATTCAAGTACGTTAATTTAAAAGCTTCAGTGAGTGCCTTTTACTGGGTCTTTGATATGATGGTGATTATAATTTGAGGAGCAAGAGGAAAGAGTGTGAAGAGTTGGGCTCATCTAAAGAGGTGGGGTTTCTTAGGAAAAAAGAAAGAAGTTTGCAAGAACTTGAGAAAGATGCATTGAGCACATAGTGTTGCTAATTGTATATATTAAGATTACACGTTGTTTTGTTTTTAATGATGATAAACCTGGAATATGGCTAAGAGGAAGCAAACAGAAATTGAGATCTTCAAGTTAGCATTTAATGAAAGTCCTATGACTATAGTTTATTTGTGTTGCTTATGCTATGGAGATCAGAGCAAACCTGAGCTGCAAGGGTCTCCTTTCTTCAGCATGATCCCTTTGAGTGGGGACCATCTTAGAATGGGGTAGATGCTTGGCCGGGGGCGGTGGCTCAAGCCTGTAATCCCAGCACTTTGGGAGGCCGAGACGGGTGGATCACGAGGTCAGGAGATCGAGACCATCCAGGCTAAAACGGTGAAACCCCGTCTCTACTAAAAAATACAAAAAAAAAAAACTAGCTGGGCGAGGTGGCGGGCGCCTGTAGTCCCAGCTACTCGGGAGGCTGAGGCAGGAGAATGGCGGGAACCCGGGAGGTGGAGCTTGCAGAGAGCTGAGATCCGGCCACTGCACTCCAGCCTGGGAGACAGAGCGAGACTCCGTCTCAAAAAAAAAAAAAAAAAAAGAATGGGGTAGATGCTTCAGAGGTCTATATCCATGTATCAGTGAGCACACATTTCTGATTGCTCATCCATTCTTGCATACAGACAGACTCAAGGAGGGAAAATGAGGAACACCTTCAGGAAGAGTGAAAACAGAGTTAGGAGTGATATCAAATCAAAATTCTATAATGTTGGTAGTTGAGTTTTCTTGCATTAGGTGAGATAAATGAGAATTTCATTTCCTCCATTATTCATTTATAAAGTATACTTTATGCTACACTCACTTCCACTTAGGTAAGTTTATATGCTCTTTTTACCTTTCTAAGATGCTTTTTTACTGTGTATCTTCAGTAACTATGCTTTGGTAAGTAATACTGAATAACATTGCTAGAGTGCATGCCAAATGCCAGGTATTGTTCTAAGTATGTGATTTGTGTAATCCCCACAACAATCTTGTGAGATACTGTTATTAGCCTAATTTAACACTTGAGGAGTTTGAGGCTAAAAAATAGCTTGTCCATCATCACTCAGTCAATAAATAAAGTGTATTACATGCAGGCAATAAGACTTAGCTCTTCCTCTTGATGATATACCCTGTCAATAAATTTTTTGGATGGTCAAAATGATTTGTTGAATAAGTAAATGGATGATTTGTTTTTAAAAATAACTATAAATAATATAGAGAGGAGAAACATTTTTTATTTTGAGCATTAATTTCTCATCTAAATTTTCTGATAATTTAAGCTGAAAAGAAATATGGTGGTTTAAATAACTCCCATTGATATAAAATATAAAGATAACATGTTAACGTAAGTATTGAACTTCAACCTGGGATCGAGGTGTTTCCTACGACATAAAGGCCAATGTCTTAAGAACAGCATTTAAGAAAACACATACAAATAATTTTTATATAGCTGTTCTATAAAATTTGGCAGAATTTAGAAGGGGTGAGGGGTATATTTTGGGGAGTACCCAGTGTAAGCCCACTCATTTGCCAGGTGTTTATAATATATCTATTATATCTGTATCTATAATATATCTTTTAATCTGATTATCTTACCAGTATTTTTTGCTATTGTCCCCATTTTATAGCTGAGAAAATCAAGTCTCACACAGACAAATTAGCTTGTCAAATTTACATAACTAGTAAGTGGTGGAGGTGTATCTTTCTGATTCTAAAATCCATGGTTTCTCTGCTAGGCCACATTTAAAATACAATGATGGGGCAGCTAAAGAGTCTCATAGATGTGACTTTCTAATGATGCTATGCTTAAAAGAAGTGATATTTTTCTTGCATCCTTTTTTTTTGAAGACATCGTACAGGAAACCCGATAAATAAAAGACGTGAACGTGGAGGTGTTTCTATTGGAGAGAATGTGTGTCTCTTTTCACCTCCTTCATGAAAGGGATGGATATGGCACTCTGAATTGCACAAGGAACATCCAGAGCACTGCTAAAAATGCAGATTCCTGGGTTCTGACCTTTTTTTCTTTCTTTCTCTCTTTTTTTTAAATGAGGTCTTGTTGCCTGACTGGTCTGGAACTTCTGGGCTCAAGCCATCCTACTGCCTTGGCCTCCCAAAGTGCTGGGATTACAGGCGTGAGCCACCTCACCTAGCCAAATCTTTGGTATTTTGTTGTTGTTGTTGTTTTTGAGGCAGGGTCTCACTCTGTTGCCAGGTATGAATGCAGTGGTGCGGTCACTACAGCCTTGACCTCCCAGGTTCAAGCAGATCCTCACACTTCAACCTCCCCAGTAGCTGAGACTACAGGTGTGAGCTAAAATTAGCCTGGCTAATTTTTTTTTTTTTGTAGAGACCGGGTCTCTCTATGTTGCCCAGGCTGGTCTCCAGTTCCTGGGCTCAGGCAATCCTCCTACCTCAGTCTCCCAAAGTGCTGGGATTACTGATGGGAGCCGCCACACCCAGCAGAATCTGCATTTTAAATAGGTACTTCCAGGGATTCCAATATAGGTGTCTTGTGAAAAACAGTGAGCAACAAAAAGCATAGCACCTTTCTCTTATTTGATTTTTTTCTTTCTTTCTTTTGAGACGGAGTTTGACTCTTGTTGCCCAGGCTGGAATGCAATGACACAATCTCAGCTCACTGCAACCTCCGCCTCCTGGGTTCAAGCGATTCTCCTGCCTCAGCCTCCCAAGTAGCTGGGATTACATGCATGCACCACCACACCCAGCTAATTTTGTATTTTTAGTAGACACGGGGTTTCTCCATGTTGGTCAGGCTGGTCTCAAACTCCCGACCTCAGGTGATCCACCCGCCTCGGCCTCCCAAAGTGCTGGGATTAAAGGCATGAGCCACCGTGCCTGGCTTTATTTGATTTCTTTGATGTGGCGGTGGCCTTAGTTTCCTGACAAGATCCTCTACATTCTTCAGTACAGGTAAATTTTACTTGGATTGCAAAAATAAATGCTTATTTCATTCATTATAATATCACCATCATTTTTACATGCAATCAAAAAACAGAGCCGTGCTTGGCACATAATAGGTTGTCAATAATGTTAGCCAAATGGATGGATGGGTGAATATTATAATTGCAAGGAATTGTTACATGTTGGAAAATAGGACAAGACACAATACCTGCGTCCAGATCAAAAGCTGGTGAAAGCAGGAAATTTTAAATGGCCCGTAAATAAATAAATCCTGTACCTTTAAAGAGAACAGGCCCTGTGTTTAAAATAGCTGCTTTGGGGCCCATTGACTAAATCACCTGCCTCTTGGGATTCACGTGCTGAGAAGCTGTGGTTCTGCTCTGAATCGCTGTGTGGAAACCTGCACTTTCCCTGATGGTTCATAGGCCTTCATCCAAGCCAAAAACACGACATGTACTGCCTTTTTTAGAGGAGACTATTGAGTAAGTGTGTGTGGTGATTGAACCTCCACTTTATGTTCACCATCAACCCAGTAATGGAATGCCTGCTTAGACTGCAGCATTATAGTGCAATGCTAATGCTCCTGCTCCTTAGAACTCCTATTTTGCTTTTTGCTTCTTTTGCATCCCAGTGGTAACTGCTGTCATTATAAAAGTTGGGATAATCCATACTGGCTTTATGCAAGTAAAGAGCTATCACTGAAGAACTGTCTACCCTGTGCTTATTTTCTGCAACCAAACAAAGCAAACATCAAAAAGCTGTTCGCTACTTTGAATGACTATCCAGGGTTGAAATGAACGCCTCAGACTACACAATAGTTGTATCCCTGTGTGTGAGTTCAGTGGAGGAGTGACATGGCTGTTTCCAACTCCCCTTTGTATGGAGTGTTGTTGATAATACTGTGGGAAGGGGAAACTTGATCTGGGCCCAAATACACTTGTGAAAGGAAGAGTTAACGAAGTCAAACTAGGCTCTTTACGGAAGTAATAGGGTCTTTAACACGGTAGTGTTCATTGTGAATTTTCAAAGCAGGGCTATACTCCACAGTGTTTCCTGAAGTTATTTCACCTGAGAAGCCATTTTTAGACATCTCACAGGATAAATGGGTTAAGGAGCACGCTTTAGTATGTATAAGGAAGCAAAGATCTTTGGGGAAAAAAGGGGGTATTGCATTTGTTTATTTTTCTTTTCAGAAATAGCTGGAAAATATGAGCAGCCTCGGGAGTCAATTCAGTAACTGCAGAGTCTGGGGAAAACTACTTCAGTTCTAGGTCATCTATTTTGATATCGCTCCCATATGAAATGCTCTAGTTCTTCAAAACTATTAACTTCCATTGAGAGATTTAAATAATCTGCATCTCTCCTACCTCAGTTTCTCTGATCACATTTTCACTGGTAATCTGATGTTAGTGAGAAATTGTGAGGGAATAAGGTTGAATAAAAAGGAAGTGAGGACATGATGAATCTTTGTGACTGTACTGTATGGGTGTTGGCCGGCCAAGCATTTGAGGGGATAGCAGGGTGATGTGAAGCAAAGAGAGATGGGACGTGGTCAGCTGAGGAGTTTGCAGTCTTGGTTAAATCATCCTTTTGGGACTTGCCATACAGATGCCTGTTTTTAATGGATAAAAATTTATGAATACACAATGCTAAGCAAAGTGCTTTGGTCGCTTTTCATGAGAAGGAAGCTCTTTCCATGTGAGTGTCTAACCACTGGGAAAGATTTCCCATAGAAAATCACTTTTGAATAAGGTTTTGAACGTTGGTGATGATGCCAGCTGCCGTTTGTTTAATGACTAACAGAAGTGTAGGTGATCACTGAAGGAAAAACAAAAAGAGAAACCATGAGCAATTAGCCTTATTGGAATGGAACAAATATGCTGTGATTCTTGCATGTTGAGATATGACCAAGCATAGTGCTCGGAGCTAGGTAGACCTCTTAGGAGGTGCAGACTCAGAATTTCACAGACAGTGAAGGTTCAATGGGGCAGACGTCATAGATAATAGGGAGTTAACAGATGATGGTCTTGGCTGGCAGGAAGTATTGGGAGGTCTAGCTTAGAGGAGTGAGTGGGTCCTACCAGAGGAACAGTATACCTCTCCTAGCTTTCCAAACCTTCACCTGGTTAATTTGCCCCTCAAGACTTAGCTCAGGCATCCCTCCTTTTGACACTGCCTTCTCCTCGCCTGTTCCCTACTCTCCCCGGCCTCAGCCTATTTAATTGTCCTCCTGTGTGCTCCCAAACACCCTATTTATGTATCTATTTTAGCACTTATTAGAAATAGATTAAGATTTAAGAGGTCCCTTTTATTGGGGAGACCAAACTATTGCATAACCCCACATAATAAAAATCATATTAAATTACAACATAAGGTTAAGGAGATCCGTAAAGCTCTGAACTTGTCCATTGGTGATTGTTTTGTTTTTTTATATCAATTCTGTTGAAGTCTTCTAAATTTTTCTTGATGTCCTCAGTGTCCTGCTATGCTGATATCCTAAATATGAGTTTAGTCTGCCTGTTGGATAACACAGCTTCAACATTTGTTTACTTAAATGACTCAAACGCATGTTTATTTCCACCAAAATACAGTGACCTTTACAAGAGAAAGAGGGCGTGACTCATTCATCATTATAATTGCTGGAGATTGTCAATGAACGTCTGTTGAGCTGGACTGTCAGTCTTGGGGATCTTGGCTGACTCTAGGTAACCAGCTTTTCTAGTGGAAACTTCTTTCCATTGGTTTGATTCCCATCAAAGCTGAGTCTTAGGCACCATCTGATGCTCATGCAGTTTATTCTGGCAGAACCCTTACAAGACAGGTAGTGGGAGCAGGTGGTGGCATGGGCCTGGCACAGTCTGAAGGGCAGGTGACCCATTGATCAGGAGAGCTTCCATCCAGAGACCATTCTTAGAGCTTTGGGGATTCTTCCCCTTTCCTTATACCTGTATATTCCTTCTGAGTCAGTTACAAGGTATTTCTTTCACAAAGAGAGTTGAAACTATTCTTGTAACGCTAAGCTTTAAGGTTTATGAGAACTGCATCTGTGCTGAGGTGGTCTTGTCTCCTGGAAATCCCCAGGCCAAGGTTGCAAATCTCTGGGCCAAGATGCATCATACTGCTAAGTGACACAGAGTATAGGCCCTGTGAGATGTTTGACTGGGCCCTGTAACTATCATTAACCTTATAGCAATGATACGTCTCATATAGTATACTATATGGAGTTAACTAAACCCTGGTAGAAAACCAAGAAGTCAGTTGCTTATAAGTCCGGGCTACAAATCCATAGGATTCAGGGAAACTTCTCAGTTTCTTGGTTTGAGGCATACTCCATCCTTAAGAGGAAAACTGGGAGTGGAAGTGGGGGGAAAAAAAGGTTGATTGATTGAATTTTTTCCCATTGATATTCTTTCATTTTTTCAATAAGAGCCTGCTGTCTGTCAAGCACTGCTTGGTGTAAAGGAAACAAAGGTTAACAGTGATATGCCCAGTCTGCAACATAACAAAGTTGGGATAATTGCAACAATAACCTGGCTTGTTTAAAGTGGTGTTTTATAACTATTTTTCACTGTAAGTGGCTTGGCATTTGTTTTGACTTGTTGGTACCCGTACTATTTGAATAGTTGTTAGATATTTTCTCTATCAGCCGTTTTTTCCTATTAGTAACAATTTATTAATAATTAGACTACAGATTTTCATTTCCTGAGACACTCTGGCTGATGTATAGAGAATAGAGTAGGAGGGGTCCAACTGGGGACAGGAGAGAGGAGCTGGTGGCCTAGGTTTGGGAGGTGCCCGTGGAGTGGGAGAGAAATGGGTGAATTTGAGAATGATTTAGGTGATGATGTTGATGGAATTTGGTAATTGACTGACTGTGGATATGATGAGAATGGGAGAAGTTAAGACTAATGTCCAGATTTCTGACTTGGCCCATTGAGTGAGTGTAGATCCATTTACTGTGTAAAAGAACATAGAAGGAGGATCAATTTTGTGCAAAGAGGATCAGTTCCATTTTGGACCTATTGAACTTGACATGTAAGGTGCTATCCAATAGATGTTCAAGATACAATGAGACTTGAGCTTTGCATGTGGTAGGACCAACTGACCATAGGTAGCAGAGTTCTTTGTGAAGAGAGAGACACAGAACCAGGAAGCCAGGCACTGAGTGGTGCTTCAGAGGCTGCTGGGTTTCCTGAGTCTTTACACCCCCTTCCTATAGCCAAACATATAGTTCATGCATCACTCATCCACAAACGAAAAATTATGTTTACCATTGCTGTCTAATTCGGCCTTCTGGGAGAGACTGTTAACACAGTAGGAAGCAGTTTTGAAGCTACCTCTGAATATGGATCCCTGATTAGGTACTGCAAATTCCTACCCATTCCTAGAGTGCGGATTCCAGATTTAGATATTTCAAATGCTGACTAATCTGCTCTACACATACATACTGTTTATATGGAAGGATTTTAAAGTAAGTTATCACTTTTTACCACTATATCAAGTCTGAAGCTCAACAGAAAGATCTGGGCTGGAGCTATAGATTTAAAAATCCTTACCATATGGATGGTAAAGCCCAAGGAGTACAGTGTGGAAAGCGAGAAGAGAAGGACCAGTGACGGACCCTTGGGAGATCCCAATATTGTAGATCTAGGTAAGGAAAGTAGATCCTAAAATGAAGACCAAGCATAGCACCCGGAGAGATGGATGGAGAGAAGTCAGGAGCACTGTGTTACCCAGTTCAAGGGAAATGAGTGCTTTAAGGAAGAGGGGATAGTTAACAATATTAGATGTTCTCAGGAGATGCAATAGATTAGGACAAGTGCCTTTTGAGGTGTGTTGTTGACTTTGGCAAACAGAGATTCAGTGGCATCAGTGGGGCTGAAATCAGATTGCAGTAAATTGAGGAGCAAATCAGAGGTGAATCTGTGCAGACACAGCCAATTCCTTCGAGAAGAGTATTCAATCAATGCCTGAATCACACACTCTCAGAAAGGACCTTAGATTTCACCTGGTTAATGTCAAAATTGTTGCATGAATCCATCTCAACTCCTCATCATTTTAAAAGTAAATATTGAATGCCTACTGCATGCAAGGCATGGAGCTAATTGTCTCAGATTATTCAAAGAAGGACATCGTCTTTACACTTAAGTACTTTTCAGCCTGCTGGTGAAATAAGATACAGACAAGCTAACATTGTTATAGCTGGAAGTTATCCGAGTCACATGGCAACAAAATATGTTAGCGGCGGCAGGTACCTGAGTTACCGGCCGTGAATCCATACAGGTTTGCAGCAACCTCAATTCTTCCCTCCTCAGAAGAAAGAATTCAAAGAAAGCAAATGAATTCAAAGAAAGCAAAGTACACTTGGAAGAGGGCCAAGAGGGCATCTCGGAGGACAAGTGCCCTATTTGACTTGGACTTAGGGCTTTCATGCTGGCATGTTTCTGGTGTCCTGCATCCCTTTTCCCTTGCTTCTTCCCTTGGGGTGAGCTGCCCACATACACAGTGGCCTGCAAGCACGTGGGACGTGAGCGTGCGCAGTGTGCTTACTGGAGTTGTATGCATGCTTACCTGACGCATTCTTCCCTTTACTGGTGGGACACCCCCAGAAGGACATATACCAGTGAAACTCTGCCATTTTGCCTCTTAATGCACATGTCTGAGCCCACTTGCCCAACTCCTGAGATCTCATCAGGAAACTGATGATCACCAGTTTCAGGTGTTTTTTCTATCTATAGGGAACCTTTCCTGGTACCAGCTGCAACCAATTATTATTTAAGAGAGGCAGCGTGACAACTGCGTGACCATCGCCCGATGGTCGCCTGACATTCCTAGTGGGGTAAGGGGAAGCCTCGCCTCCCCTACTTATGCCTGACTAGCTACCTACCGTAACAGCGTGAGATCCAAGCATTCACAACCTATGCATTTAACTTTTTTTTTTTTGTTATTACTATTTTTAAGATGGAATCTCGTTCTGTCGCCCAGGCCGGAGTGCAGCGGTGCGATCCTGGCTCACTGTAGCTGGGACTACTGGCACACGCCACTGTGCCCTGCTAATTTTTTTGTATTTTTAGTAGAGACGGGATTTCACCATATTAGTCAGGCTGGTCTCGAACTCCTGACCTCAAGTGATCCACCTGCCTTGGCCTCCTGGAGTGCTGGGATTACAGACATGAGCCCCCGCGCCCGGCTATAAATGTAACTCTTAGAGATGAATAGGAACAGAGATCCTACAGTAAGATAGGTGAATAAGCGTGTGAATTCTGGCTTTAGACTACCTAGATTCAAACCATCTCCACCACTTAAAATGCGTATTATTTATTCTGTCTCTGCCTCATTCTCCTCATATGTAAAATAGGAGAAATAATAGTACCGACTTTGTAAGTTTTTTGCAAAGATTAACTGATAATTAATTTATAATAATGCTTGGAATGTAATAAGTCTGAATACATAACAGGAATTTTTAAAGCCTAAATTGGCCCTCTTATTGTGCAAATGAGAAACCCAAGTCTCAGGGAATTTAAATGACTTATCCAAATATTTCAGCTGGTTAAGGTGAGAGATAGGACTGGAACATTAAATAACTGACTTCTAGTCTGGTGTTCCTATTTCTTACCAAACTATGTTCTATCTATCTTCAGTGAAAATTCAGGGAAAACCATACTCATACAGCATACATAATACAAAATTATCAATTTGGCTATCTCTCCCCAGCTAAAAAAAAATTACTTTGTGTTTTAAATACTATTAACTAAATCAGTAATGCCAGAAAAAGAAATAAATAACTGTCTTGGAAATAAATTACCATGAATAAATTTAAAAGTTATATTAATCATGTATCAATGGTGTGCATATTGGCAAGAGCTAGGAAATAAAGTGAGAGGAAGGACAATAAAAGACTGTGTATTCCAAGCAGGTAGTACCCAGGACAGTAAGAAAAGCGGAATCCATTAAGTCCATCTGTCCTAATTTTAAATAAATGGCTTTATTTATGTACATGTTTGTGCAATTTTAATAATGGTTGCCCTGAAAGAAACCACTGCCTTTTAAATGGCTATTTAGTAATAACTATTTATTCTTTCCACATAAAGAAAGGAGAAGCCAGACTCCATAATTAACAGTTTAATGTGCTGAAATGAATGGTCTCTTGGACCAAACACAAAGCCGAAGGGAGGAGTTTTGAATACTAATTCTACAACTTTGACTTTTCTACATGGGGCCTTGAGAAGCCCAGGAGAGACCAAAGATTTCCCATTATACCTCCACAGAGGGGAATTATGTCTTCAATTTTCTTTACTCATTCAACAAATACTTACTGATCACCTGTTGTGTAATAAACATTATTCTTTGCACTGAAGATACAGTAGTAAACCAGAGAGATGTGGTCCCTGAACTCGTGGCGGTTTACATTCTATTTTATTTTATTTATTTATTTTTTTTTGAGACGGAGTCTCGCTCTCTGTCACCCAGGCTGGAGTGCAGTGGCCAGATCTCAGCTCACTGCAAGCTCCGCCTCCAGGGTTTACGCCATTCTCCCGCCTCAGCCTCCCGAGTAGCTAGGACTACAGGCGCCCGCCACCTCGCCCGGCTAGTTTTTTTGTATTTTTTTAGTAGAGACGGGGTTTCACCGTGTTAGCCAGGATGGTCTCGATCTCCTGACCTCGTGATCCGCCCGTCTCGGCCTCCCAAAGTGCTGGGATTACAGGCCTGAGCCACCGCACCCGGCGGCGGTTTACATTCTAAGAGAAATAAGTAGAAAATAAAGACACACACACAAATGCAAATGAATGAAATGGGATGGGTACATTGCTAAGAAGAAGCTTAAACAGGATGATGGGATAGCTGTGGTGAGATGAACAGTACCGAAGGTGTTACTTTAGAGATAAGATGCCGAGCAGGAGGTAATACTGGAATTGAGATATGAATGGTAAGAAAGAAGCATACATACAAAATGTCTAAGGATAAATTATTCCAAGAAGAGAAAATAGTGTATGCAAAGGTCCTGAGACAGGGGTGAGTTTGCCTGCTTGAGGGCTAGAGTGAATGTTAGCGAGGTTGTAGCACAGTGAACAAGGTATAGTGTGGTTTTAGAAAAGATCAGAGAGGTAGTCATGGGCCAGATCATATAGGTCAGGGGCTTGCAAACATTTTTTGAACATAACTCGTATTAAGAAAAATGTTTTGTGTTGCAAACAAATACACACATAGCCTAACTCAATATGGTGATTTATGATAAGATAAATATATTTGGCATTCCGCTTGTTTTCTGGCACACAGCTCCTAAAATTCTTGGACTCTCCGAAGTGGCACGTGTCTTTTTGTCTGCTAGAGAAATGACTGGTGGCTGGAGGCTCCTGGGTAGCCTCAGGATAGGGACTGGTTTCCAGGGAAACTGAAGAAGTATTTAGAGAGTTAGAACTTTCATCTCCACTCCCCACTTCTGGGGGATGTAATCAATCAAGCCTATGTAATGAAGCCTCCATAAAAATCCAAAAGGACTGGCCGGGCGCGGTGGCTCACGCCTGTAATCCCAGCACTTTGGGAGGCCGAGGCGGGCGGATCACGAGGCCAGGAGATCGAGACCATCCTGGCTAACATAGTGAAACGCCATCTCTACTAAAAATACAAAAACATTAGCCGGGCGTGGTGTCGGGCACCTGTAGCCCCAGCTACTGGGGAGGCTGAGGCAGGAGAATGGTGTGAACCCGGGAGGCGAAGCTTGCAGTCAGTGGAGATCGCGCCTCTGCACTCCAGCCTCGGCAACAGAGCGAGACTCTGTCAAAAAAAAAAAAAAAGAAAATCCGAAAGGACTGAGTTTGGGTAGCTCCTGGATAGCTGAATATGCAGAGGTTACTGGATGGTGGCATGCCTGGGGAGGCCGTGGAAGCTCCATGCCCCTTCCTGCCTGTCTCACCTTATGCATCTCTTACCTCAGACAGTTCATCTCTATCCTTTGTAATATCCTTTATAATAATGAATGACCATAAGTGAAAGTGTTTCCCTGAATTCTGTGAGCAGTGCTAGCAAGTTGATCAAACCTAAGAAGAATGTTGTAGGAACTCCAATTTATAACCCCTTAGTCATAAGCCCAAGTCACAGCCTGGCACTTGTGATTGCCATCAGAAGTGGGGGGCAGTCTTGTGGGCTGAGTCATTAACCTGTGGGCTCTGAGGCTACCACCAGGTAGATAGTGTCAGAATTGAAAGGACATCCAGCTAATGTCTGCTGGAGAATCTGGTGTCTGTAGTGCTGTGTTGAGTGGTGCTGGTTTTTCCTGTCTTTTACACCTTAATATTTAAAATTAAAAAGCTTCACAAAATGCTTGCTCTTACTACATATGGTATACTGTGGCATTTTTATTCCACTCTATTTGTTTTAATGTTGTCGTGATCTACCAAACTGCATGATTTAATAGTTCTTGATTTACTAGACTGGGGTCTTTCAGACCATAGTAAGAAAGTTTGGATTTTATTCCATTAGTGTTGAAAAACCACTGGGAGACCACTGGAGTGTTTTAAGTAGAGTAATGATATAAGTTTTAGGAAGATAACTAGTTGTTGGTCAGGAGAAAAAGGATGTTGGCTTGTACAAAGGTGGAAACAGTGGAAAGGATAAGACATGATTGGATTTGCTGACAAATCAATATGGGCAGGAAAGAAAATGGAAGAGTGAAGGATGATTCCTAGGATTTCGTCCAAGCACCTCAGTGAATATTGGCATTCTTAATGAATGTGTGGTTGATTGAGGAAGTAGCAGGTCAGGAAGTAGGGTATGAAATCTCTATTTTGGACATGTAATACATTTGAATTACCTATTAGATATGGAAGTTGAGCTGTCAAGTAGGTGGTTGGACCTTTATATTAGGTACTCAAAGGGAAGATTGGCATCCATGACGTTAACTGGGAATCATTCATTCTATGAGCTCTGTGGAACGAGATAACATCACCTGAGGAGACAATGGAGATGGAGATGAAATGAGAATCAAACTCTGGGAAACTCCAGCCTTTATTTAAAGTCTGTCTGAGAAGGAAGGAGATGCACAGGAGTTTGGCTGCCTTCTGTGTTATGAGATTTGCATTTTAGACAAAACCGTCTCTCAGTGTAGCTCCCTCTGACTCTTCTGTTGCACACGGCTCTCCTCCGCTGAACTATCAGTTTAACACTTAGTTGCCTTTAATATTGTTCTGGGGTTGTTTATGAATTCTCGGTGTTATATGTTCTCTCCTTAATGTCATCATAAATCTAGTGAGATCAAGGACTCTATTCTATTTCTTTTCTTACTGTCACGTCATTCATTTAATGCATATTTGCATATTTATTTGGTGTGACACCTATAGGTCATAGAGCACGTCTGACCAGAGGAATAGATGTTGTATTAGTCCATTCTCATGCTGCTGATAAAGACATACCCAACACTGGGTAATATATAAAGAAAAAGAGGTTTAATGGGCTCACAGTTCCACATGGCTGAGGAGGCCTCACAATCATGGCAGAAGGACAAGAGAGAATGAGAACCACGTTTAAAGGGAAACCCCTCATGAAACCATCAGATCTCGTGAGACTTATTCGCTACCACGAGAACAGTGTGGGAGAAACTGCCCACCATGAACCAATTACCTCCCACCAGGCCCCTCCCACAACATGTGGGAATTATGGGAGCTACAATTCAAGATGAGATTTGGGTGGGGACACAGTGAAACCATGTCAGATTCCTCGTATACACTTTTTGCACCAAAAATCTTAGAATGATAATAGTGAGCACCTTATTGCTAAGTAAGATCCATGAAAGTAGAATCATTTAAATGTATTCACCATCTAGAGTTAACAGGTGGTCAAACAACACAATGTAATATTATTAAAATGTGCACATTCTCCATTAATAGTGATGAAAATTTTGTTTTCAAATTGCCAAAATTAGCTTTATGACTTTCCCACTCCATAGGAGAAACTCTAGGAAAAGTCTCCTACTCTGAGGGTCAGTATTTACAATATTTACTAAAGCAAATTAAGCAAGGATCTACAAGGCCACAATGAAGAGTGCATGGCCTGTAAGGGCCTGCTTGCCCTACAGCATGGGTGTCTGTTCAGAATAACCTCTGTTCAGATATTTGAGATAACAGTTGAGATTTGGTTAGCATGGCCAAGAAATGAGGAGGGACATCTAAGAACAAGACGAGCTGGATAGGCTTTTTTGATTGCAAAGTTTCCCTGGCCCCAGGTTTTACTGGATTCTGGTGAACCACTTCACTGTGACATCAATCTTCACTTTATTCCTGAAAGTCTAAATGTATGTCAAGAGATATTTTCAGTGTGATTGCTTTAGGATAAGGGATTCCTCTTCCAAATTCATATTCCTTTAGGAAGAAACAGTATACATTTTTGAAGCACCCAGAAGTTAGTCAAGTGTATGTAGGTGTCTTTCAAATCAAGCAGAGATGATGGGAATTAGGGTGAAAAAATTATCTTGTTCTGGCAGACAGATGACATGATTAGGCTACATTTAAGCTTAGCTATACAGCTGCTTTCTATTCATTTTCACAGTGTTCTGTCAAAAAAAAAAAAAGCATCCACGCTATGCAGAAAAATTCTAAGATCATTTCCTCTGAGAAAATTGCTTTGCATCAGGGAATAGCTATTAGTTCAATACTTTGGGGGGGTATTGTTAAGAATTTATCAGGCTTATTAGAGAATCCTTAAGGCTAAATCAACTCAGAAAATTTTGAAATAAAGTAGACGGTTTTTCAACCTTGACGTGAAGCATCAGACGGAGGAGTGATTTCGCTTTTTATAGAAAAAGAGAAGAGAAGGTCAAGCTAAGGCATACAGCATTCCAGGGTGTTACAGCAAAGAGTTCAGAGTAGAAGGGTGTAGTGTAGACAGATACATGACACTATGCATGGGCCATGCCTTCCCGTACTGCTTGGCCCTGATGTTGCTCATATCCCTGCCTGGAAATACCTTCCCTGCCTTCTTCATCTGGCTTATTTGCATTCATCTGTTAATGTCTGCCTCAAGTGTTTTAATCCTCCCCTCCTAGCCTGTTTCTTTTCTCCTTAACAACCTTGATCACTTGCCCCCTTCTGCTGGGCTTCTGTAATGCCTTCTACCATAGCTCTTCACTTGCTGCGTTAACACTTTCTATTTCCATTTTCCCCAGGAAACTGAGATTCTGAAGGGCATGGCATTTTGTTATTTATATTTGTATCCCTAGCGTTGAATACGGGACCCAATACATGTTAGGCTCTTGGAAAATGTTCAACTGATTTGAACAAGCTGTGGTCATGCCTGCTGTGTAGAACATGTTTATGGAAGGTGTTCACATCTCTGGGGAAACTTAGCAAGGATTCCTAGATACGGTCATAGTGGTGAAGAGGCTCGGTGCAAAACTATAGAGGCCGGGTTTGAAGACTGATTGAGCCACATAATATGTATACGGTTGTGGACAAGTTCTTTAACCTCTTCAAGCTTCAGTTTTTTCATCTGTGAAATGAGATAGTAATAATTATAGCACCTACCAAATAAGGCAATTAGAAGGAGTGAATAAGATAACATATGTCAAGTGCTTAGTATAGTATCTCAGACAGAGAAACACTCAGTGCAAGTTAGCTGTTATCTGTTGATGCAAGCAAATGCATGCATCTTGGTTCTCAGATTTTTTGTGTGTGACTTAGAAAATCTATTCAGTTTTTGTACTTCAAGTTCTCTCTACCCACAAAAGTTATTTAAACAGTGTGAATCAGTTGTTAAGCAAGAGAAGGAGAGGAAAGGCAGAGGAGAAGAGGAGAGATGGGGGGGCGAGTGGTGGTGGGGGGAGAGAGAGAGAGAGATTCTTTGACCAAATAAAGAAGTCAAGGGAAAAAGCTAGGACATGAAGTCTGTGCTTTACTATTAATTGGTTGGCTTCTCCAATTCCTTTTTGGGGGGTTCCTTTCGAGGTAACAACAGAGTGTAATTCATTTAAATCACTGCTACCTGATAAAGCATCTAAATGAGTTTTCATAACCAAGTTGCAGGTGATTACAACCTGTAGTAGAGAGAATAATGGCCCTCCAAAATGTCTACCTCCTAATCCCCAGAACCTGTGAATATGCCAGTTTCCATGACAAGGCAGAATTAAGGTTTCAGACAGATAAGTGACATAACTTCGTTGAACTTCCACTGTCTCATCTTGGCTGCTTCTCTACTATTCTTCCCTGTGCTTCCTTGGATCTGCAGCTACTGCCTCCCTCCCACCTGGTCTCTGGAAATATGCTTTGATGGACAGGCACCCAGACCCCCCCCAACATGTGTAGAGCAAGAGTACAAGTAGAGACCCTTATAACCTAGGTTTTTACAGTTGACCTTTGAACAATGTGGGGGTTGGAAGTGCCAATCTCCCTCACCATCAAAAATCTGCATATAAATTTTGACTCCCCAAAAGCTTGACTACTAATAACTTACTTTTGACCAGGAGCCTTACCAATCATATAAACATTTGATTGACACGTATTTTATATGTTACATGTATCATATACTATATTCTCCCAATAAAGTAAACTAGAAAAAATAAAATTAAGAAAGTCATAAGGAAGAGAAGATATATTTACTATCCATTAAGTACAAGTGGATCATCATAACAGTTTTAATCCTTTTCATTTTCATGTTGAGTAGGCTGTGGAGGAGGAGGAAGAGAAAGAGGAGGAGGAGGCGGCGTTGCTGTTGCTGTCTCAGGAGTGGCAGAGGTGGGAGAAAATTCAGGGATAAGTAGATCTGTGCAGTTCAAACCCATGTGATTCAAGGGTCACTTGTACTTCAAAGTAATGAATCAAGCTAAGAAAATGTTCAATAATGTGTGTACTATCTTCCCTCTTTAACAAATCTACCTTCATAATTACAAGAAAGACCACATTCATATTTGGAATTCTTGGACTCCTCAGTGTCCCATGATGGAACATGGTGGCCTGGGAGAGCCAGCCTGCAGTCCTTGCCCCCAGCCTCTAGCCCACTCCTGTTTCCCTTTCCACCTGTGGATTTTCCTTGCATGCCCAGCAGCCTCTTGGATAAGTGTATGGATGCTCCAGTCTGCATGTCCAAGCTCTATTCACGCCATCCCCACTAATAGCCACCCCTCAGGCACCCCTTAATCCTGATCTACCCATACTGGCTGAGCCATCTATCTTCAGGATAAAAATCCTGGGGAAGGGACCTGGAGATTCTTTATAATGGGATCATGTTCTTTAGGGAAGGAAATTTCTGAATTCCAAGAGTGTGTGTGAGAATTGGGGGCAAAGATGCTAGGTGGACACAGCCCCTTAGCTATGTAGAACTTTTAACCTCTGGAGAAGGCTGTAGCTAGAGGAAGCTAGAAAAGGCCCTACAAAGTGTAGGTCTTGGCCAGGTTTGAGAAAAGTACTGGGGGTACTCAAATAATAAGTACTTTCTATGTTTTATTGTCTTGTAGAGCATCTCTTGGTGTTTATAAAATAGCTGTAACCTTTTTGGGTTAGTACAGTGTGACCCACCCTGACTACCATAGATTTCACGCGTCTGTCCCAAGGGCCTGGAGACAAACCAGATACATTAAACTTATTGAGACATTCAACACCTCAGCTTTTACATGACCAAAGCTTGATTTCTGTGTAAGTCCATGATACCAAATTCCATCTTTCCTTGCAAGAATTTCTTACAGGAAGATCCCTTAGTTCCTGGTGGGTCTGCACCAACAGTTTGTCCAACATACCCATTAGCATCTTATTTATGGTCAAACTGAGATTCCTACAACATTGGGATATATTACAAAAGCTGTCCACAGACAATTGTGATTAAAGGTAGGGGAAAGCCCTTTCTCTTGACTGCCCACTATAGCAAAGTCAGGAGGAAAGTTTAACAAAAGGATGGGGACTACAAGGTCTTTAGAGATTTGAGTTGACTACATAGTTCTTTCATCTTTAAATGTATTCCAAAGGTCAAGGATTTTCAAACAAAATAAAGTTTTATTTATTTATTTATTATTTTATTTTTTGAGACAGAGTTTCACTCTGTCGCCCAGGCTGGAGTGCAGTGGCATGATCTCGGCTCACTGCAAGCTCTGCCCCCCGGGTTCCCGCCATTCTCCTGCCTCAGCCTCCCAAGTAGCTGGGACTACAGGCGCCCGCCACCACACCTGGCTAATTTTTTGTATTTTTAGTAGAGACGAGGTTTCACCATGTTAGCCAGGATGGTCTCGATCTCCTGACCTCATGATCCACCCGCCTCGGCCACCCAAAGTGCTGGGATTACAGGCATGAGCCACCACGCCTGGCTGAAATAATGTGTTTTGTGTGTGTCTAATGCATCTATGTTGTAAGTAAGAATTCATGAAGACAACTCAGAACTCTGTAAAGTGGGGTGTGAGATAACACCAGTCATGTCCAATTTAATGTAAAAAGCACCAAAACCAGGTTTTCACTAACACACTCAGATCCGTTTAAGTCAGTGTTGCCAGGTTTTCAACCTTCGTGTTATGGGTTGAACTGGTCCTCCAAAAAGATATGTTAAAGATCTAACCCCTGGCACTTGTGAGTGTGGCCTTGCTTGGAAATAGGGTCTTTGAAGACGTAACAAAGTTAAGACGAGATCACCCAGCTGGACCATAATACAATCAGCTAGGTGTCCTTGTTCAAACAGGAGACGAAGACACAGACAGAAGAGGGGAGAACCCTGTGTGACGACAAAGGGAGACACTGCAGTGCTGCAGCTGCAAGCCGAAGAGTGTCAACGATTGTCAGCAAACCCAGTGAATCTAGAAAGAGGCAGGGAGACTGACTGCCGAATACAGAGGCACTGTGGTCCTGTTGACACATCAGTCTCAGACCTGTAGCCTCCAGAACCATGAGACAAGAAATGTCTGTTGTTTTAAGCCACCCAGTTGGTGGCACATTGTCATGACAACCCTGGAAAGCTCGTACAGTGCATAAGAATGGGGTGAAAAGACCAGGGAAACAGAAAACTTTACATACGCCATCCTCAGGAGGCACAGAGGAACCACAGAGGAAGAGCAGCAGTATTTTCCCTGGGCTTCTTAATTGGTTGGTGAGAACATCGCAGCCCTGGTTTATCTATTAAATAAAACAGATTTATTTAATATCTTCCAGAGAGTTTGAATAGAAAAATGAGCCACCACATAGTATTATTAGTAAAACTATAGTCACAGTGACACCGTGGCCCGTGGGTGACAGGCTGGAAGGCCCAGCACTCATGGAGGACTTCTCTCCCCAGATTTATGCCAGCTTCTATTAAAGGTTAGGGGTGGGGAAAATATGAAGAAAACAGATTCATTTCACTCTTTATAAAAGAGTATTTATTTTTTCCAACTCTTACTATTTCTTCGGAGGGTATAAGATTTGGTATTGAACTTACCTTTATATTTTATTTCTGTGCCTCATTAGGCTCACCAGTGGGAGGCTGAGACTGGTTTGCAGATCATTGATCCTGTCCCGGGGTTATGAACCTAGATGGACCTAAAGGGAAAATAAGGTGACAACACAAGGACATTTTCCTCCTGAGTCTTGGGAACTATTTTTAGACTCCTTCCTTTTAAACTTAGTAATAATGCCCATGACCCCGCCATACACACGTGTATACACATCTATACCACTGACAGGCAATTAAGAATTGTAAACAGGCCAGGTGCAGTGGCTCACTCCTATAATCCCAGCACTTTCAGAGGCCAAGGCAGACAGGTCGCCTGAGGTCAGGAGTTCAGGATCAGCCTAACATGGTGAAACCCCATCTCTACTAAAAATACAAAAATTAGCCAGGTGTGGTGGTGCATGCCCGTAATCCCAGCTACTAGGGGGGCTGAGACAGGAGAATCGCTTGAACAACCCAGGAGGCGGAGGTTGCAGTGAGCCAAGATCGCGCCTCTGCGCTCCAGCCTGGGCAACAGGGTGAGACTCCATCTCAAAACAAAAAAAGAATTGTAAACAATTATTTGATAGAGAAGATTTGAATAGTGCGTGCTTGCAATGGCATGAATATTCAAGTGTATTGAGTTTACTTGCTGACAGGAGAGCATTTCCTTTCAATTAAGTAAGTACTAATAGTGACATTTGAACGTAAAGTTCCCTGTTGAAGTACATTATGTTGTATTTCATAATGCTGACGCACATTAGAGAGTATAATAAAGGATATAATGTAGATATCAGAAGCATTTGAATTTTATTGTCATAAAATCATGTTCAAACATGTTTAACGGATGATCCTACAGTTCTAACCCCAAGTGAAAGAGAGAAGAAAGGTGGGAGGGAAAGAAAGATGACAGACAGCAGGGAAAGACAAAGAAGGAGGAAAAGAAGGGGTGTCGGATGGAAGAGTCTTAGATTTGTGCACAGCTCCAGGAAAACTTCAGCAAGGCTGTGGGGAAATTATGAAGCTAAAATCACCTTTGGAGTGTCCTATGTTTCCCATAAATCGCCCATTTTAATCACATCTCCTTTTGCCCTGGCCAAAAGGTAATTAAGATAATAAACACAGGTTTGAAGTCTCTGCAGCCCCCTGCAATTAGGTAGATCTGAGACTGATCTCTCAGACTTGGGGTTCGTGGACCGCTCACAAAATTTGCTGCTGTCGGAGGAACAAGCCTTTGGAGTAGGACCATTGGCATTTCCCTTCACTCTAAGTTCCTCATGAGCTCATCTGGGGATCTATGGGTAGTAAAATGTAACACTTATGAATTGAAATTGCACTACTGGCTGGTGTACATTTCATGTACAGGAAATTGCCAAATTGAAGAAGAAGAGACAAAGCCTATGTGGCTAAGGACAAGAAGAAAAATCTTCCATCTGCAGATGATGTATACGGCATTCAAATTACCCTGTAAGGGAGAATTTATCTGTACACATAGCACCTAGGAACCAAGTGCACAAAGATTCATAGGGTGTTTTCCTACCCACGAGAGAGTCACATATATGCAGACACTCATCATCACTGACTGGTATTCTCAACATTTGTTAAGACCAAGAATGGAGGTGTCGGCAGTTGAAAAAAAAATGTAGAATAACCCCCTTGCAGTTCTTTTTCCCACTTAAGACAAATGGTTTTTCAAGGCCTTCACTTGAATGATACCAAAAGTTTGACCACTTTTCCCCTTTGGCTAATGAAATAGACAAATCTTTGAGGATCAATGGCCCTACTCAGTTATAAGTGACAACATGTGGTATTTGGTTTTCTGGAAGTGGGAGCTGTACATTAAGTACACATGGACATAAAGATGGGAACAATAGACAGTGGGGATGACTAGAAAAGGGAGGAAGGGGGTCAGGGCTGAAAAACTACCTATTAGGTACTCTGTTTACTTCCTGGTTGACGGGATCATTTGTACCCCACACCTCAATGTTACACAATATACCCATGTAACAAACCCGCACATGTACTACTGAACCTGAAATAAAAGTTGAAATGTTTTGAAAAATGACTCTACCCCGAATCTCAGCAGAAAACAAAATGCTTGGTGGGAAATATGAAAAACAAAACAAACAAAAAACCCCCTAAACTCATAAACCACAAGGATCTCACAGGAAGCATAACAACCCTTCTTCAAAGAGAAAAAAGTCTGAATCCCAAAGGTACTTTCTATAGACCAGGGCACACCTTCAACTGTGTGGCGCTGGCCCATGTTACTGGGGATTCAGACCAATTGATGGAGGGGAGGGAAGAGATGGAATCCCCTGAATAGAACTCCAGGGCCCCTTTGCCTTCCCTGACAGCCTCCCTCTTGAAATACTTGAAAGAGAGTAGAAACCACAGGGAGCCTTCCTGGTCCTGTTCAAATGAGATTTTTCAAGCAAGGTACAGGAAAACAAGGAGTTGTAAGGAGAATCCACCCATTTTATGTTTGGGCAAAAGGCAAGCCTGCGTAGAATAGTGTTCACTGTTCAAAGATACCTAGACAGGCCAGGCATGGTGGCTCACGCCTGTAATCCCAGCACTTTGGGAGACTGAGACAGGAGGATCGGATGAAATCAGGAGTTCAAGACTAGCCTGGCCAACATAGGAAAACCCCGTCTCCACTAAAAATACGAAAATTAGCCTGGCACGGTTGCGGGCACCTGTATTCCCAGCTACTTGGGAAGCTGAGGCAGGAGAATCTCTTGCCTCAGCAAGAGATTCTTGCTGGGAGGCGGAGGTTGCAGTGAGCTGAGATTGCACCACTGCACTCCAGCCTGGGCAACACAGTGAGACTCTGTCTCAAAAAAAATAAAATAAATAAGTAAATACAAAGACACCTAGACATAAAATATCTTGTCTATGTTAAATGTATGCAAAAGAGAAGGTAGCCCAAGAGTAAAAGAAAAAAGTCTAGCATGCAAAAGATTAATTCAAGAACACATTTTGGAGGAAACCACACTCAAGGAATTAGAAGAACATTTTAGACAAGTGTTTTCCAACATGGAGGAATTTAATAAAATTTAAAGTGTATCATCTAATGTTCTGAATGAAGAGATCAAAGATGAGATGATAATGTAAGTGAATTCACTTTAAGGGGAGCTAGCCATATTAGGGAAAGAAATGGAAGAGAAAGTAATTGCCATCACAGAAATTAAAAGCTCTTTAGAAACTCAAAGTACAGAATCAGCACTATAGAGCTGAGTCAGTGATAGGAAGGAGAGGACTGAGAAAATCAGCCAGAGTTTAGGGAAAAAAGAGTTAAAACAATTAATCAATTATAATAATTTATATTTTGAACATTTATTCTGTGTAAAGCAATGCTCTGAATTCTTTACTTGTGTTAACTTATTTAATAAGGGAGAAGATTATAGATATGGAGGCAAGAAATAAATATCAAGCTTATGGATCATTGTTATACCTGAAGATAATATCAAAACCACAACAGAAACAAGCCGGGTGTGGTGGCTTACCACCTGTACTCCCAGAACCTTGGGTGGCTGAGGTGGGAAGATTGCTTGAGGCCAGTAGTTCAAGATCAACCTTAGCAATACAGCGAGACTCTATCTCTACAAAATAATTAATAAATTTTAAAATTAGCTGAGCGTGGTGGCATAACCTGTAGTCTCAGCTACTCAAGAGGCTGAGATGGGAGGATTCTTGAGCCCAGGAATTTGAGGTTACAGTGAGCTATGAGCGTGCCACTGCACTCCAGCCAGGGCAATAAAGTGAGACTTTGTCTCAAAAACAAAACAGACAGACAGACAAGTGAATTCAGGGCAGGGCATGGTGGCTCATGCCTGTAACCCCAGCACTTTGGGAGGCGAAGTGGGGCAGATCACTTGAGGTCAGGAGTTCAAGACCAGCCTGGCCACCAAGGTGAAACCCATCTCTAAAAATACAAAAATTAGCTGGGCGTGGTGGCGTGTACTTGTAATTCCAGCTACTTGGGAGGCTGAGGCACAAGAATCGCTTGAACCGAGGAGGCAGGGGTTGCAGTGAGCTGAGATCGCACCACTGCACTCCAGCCTGGGCAACAGAGTGAGACTCCACCTCAACAACAACAACAACAACAAAAGAAATGAATTCAGACCCAAATCTGCAGATCAAGATGAGGCAAGACGTTCCAAGCATGTGTATTACAAAGCAAGTAGCACAAAGATTGTAATAGGTTGTTGAAATGCAATGATTTAGAAATATTTCTACAAGCATACATGCAAAAGAATGTACATTGTCCCTCAGTATCTGTACAGGATTGGGTCTAGGACCCCGGTGGATACCAATATCTGTGGGTGCTCAAGTCCTTTTCATAAAATGGCATAATATGTGTGGATCACCTACACACATCCTCCCTTATACATTAAAACATCTCTACATTACTAATAATGCCTAACACAATGTAAATGCTACATAAATACTTGTTATACTGCACTGTGTTTTTGTATTTATATTTTTTAACTGTTGTGTTCTTGTTTTTTGTTTTTTCTTAAATCTATATATAGCTATAATATATAATATATAATATATAACAATATAAATAATATAAAATATAACTGTATATTATAATATGTACTATATAAAATACAATGATATAATATAATGTATAATATGAAATATTATACATTATATTATATAATATTTATTATATTTTTATATATATTTTATATAACTATAAAATATATAATATAATGTATAATATATATTATACATTATATTGTATCATTGTATTTTATATAATACATATTATATATAAAATATAACTATAAAATATTATAATAAATATATAAAATATAACTATATAATATTATAATATATATTTATATACATACTAATACCATATCATAGTTGACCCTTCATATTTGCAGGTTTCAACCAACCATGGATTGAAAATATTAGGGAAAAAATAAGAACACAACAATGAAAAATGCAAATAATAAAAATACAAAGTAACAATATAGGGTCAACAATATCATAGAGAAAAAAATTAGCCTGGATCCAGACTTTTTCCTTAGCAGCACTGTGTCCCAAAGACAATGAAGCAACAGCTACAAAATTTGAGACAAAATAGTATAACAGAAGTATTATATAACCAGTTAAGTTATAGCTCACATAAAAAGAAAGTAGAAATACATGAACAAATGGTCAACGATTCAGAACATTGTAAAGACTCAGGAAATATATCGGATATACCCTACTGAACTGGACAGTGATAATAATTTTAAAAACTCATGTGTAGAATGAATGGACTAGTAATGAGCATTAAAGTCATTTGAGCAAACAATTATTCACAATATCTGTTGGAAATATTGGCTATACAAAAGAAAAAGTATAGCATACAATATAAAGTAATAATAATTACACTAGGATAAAAGAACATAATCCTTTTTTTTTTTTTTTTTTTTCGAGACGGAGTCTCGCTTTGTCACCCAGGCTGGAGTGCAATGGTGTGATCTTGGCTCACTGCAACCTCCGCCTTCCGGGTTCAAGAGATTCTGCTGCCTCAGCCTCCAGTGGGATTACAGGCATGTGCTACCATGCCCAGCTAATTTTTGTATTTTTAGTAGAGACAGGGTTTCACCACGTTGGCCAAGCTAGACTTAAACTCCTGACCACTGGTGATCTGCCTGCCTCAGCCTCCTAAAGTGCTGGGATTACAGATGTGAGCCACCACGCCCAGCCAAGGGACATAATCTTGAAGCATGCACCAATAAAATGAAGATGAGAGAAAGTAAGCTATTTCTGGTCTTTGATGTGCCTTTTTTTCTATATGTATTGTTTTATGTCTGTACTTAATATATTAAGAACTTTGTTAAAATATGCTAAAGTTATAAAAGTGACTATTAGTAAAATAAAAAAGAGACATATCTCCATCATGTCAGAAAGGGCGAGAAGTAACAAGTGATACAGCAAAAACAGAAATCCAAATAAACTATAGGAAGCATGAACACTGACATACCCAGAAAGATTGATCTTGGATGGTCCCCCACACAAATGTTGATGGGAGAGTTTTTCTGAGTGGTGAGCTTTTGGGGGATTTTAGCTTTATTATAATCCCTTTTTATATCACCTGAATTTTCTACAGCATGCATGAAATATCTCTGTAAACAAACTACATGCATAGATTGTCATTAAGAGATGATACATATGTGCAGGGCCCCCACACACGTGATAGGGTTCTTTTGGAAGAAACCTCAGGCATTATCCCCTTCTTCCTTAGAGTTTTTATTTCTCTACATACTATGGGAGATCCATATTTACTTAGTTAACTTAGGAATAGTGGGCATTCCATTGCAGTATCTTAGTCACTATGGTTGGTCAAGGATGTCTCGCCTTCCTCATTGACTAAGTCATCCCACAGACATTTACAGCCAGCCCACGATGCTTTAGTACTTGGCAGATTTTAGGGACACAACACCAAATAAGATATGCTCCCAATCCTCAAGAAGCTCAAAATCTAGCAGGGAACCTAGTTCTCAAAGGTAGTACTACTAACGGTAGTACTGAGTTAGTTCATTGTAAGAGTCCTGAGTTAAAACCCTGAGCCTGGGTGTTAAGAGCCCCAAGTCCTACATGTAGTGGGTAACTCGAATCCCTCCTTGTCCTGGCTTGTGATAGAAAATGTGTAAATGCAACCTAAGTCTGCTTTGGGGTCTGACTGATGCCTCATGGCTTCATTTCTGCAGGCAACATCTGCATGGGAAGACTGGGGGAAGCGGGAGTTTTGGGGTCAAAGGAATGGGGGCGCCTTTGCCACTAGACAGGGAGAATTTTGACTTCAGAAACTGTCAGCATTTGAAGCTTACTCTTAAGGTAGAGACAGGACCACATCTCTTCTATGGATCATTCCTATGTAAAATACTCACACGAGAGAGTGCCTGTACTCCTGCACAGGGCCGTAAGTTCAGACAAGCTTTTGCAAGTATTTGTTTCAAGCCTCAGCTTATCGGGTAAGTAACATATGAAATGAGCTGACAAGGAAGAAAAAAAGCATGGAACACCAAACTCTGAGTTTTGAAATTATTGGAATTAGTTTGACTTTAGTGAAAGATCATCGCAGTAAAACTTACTTTCCAATAATATTTTGTGGTTGAGAGTAATTCATAAAACTAAAAAATTGAGACAATAAAAATAATAAGCCCCTTGTCAATATTTCAGAAGTATTTCTATTTCCTAAGTAGGTTTTTTTAACGTTCACTTTCAAAAGGTAATAATCAGAATAAAAATACACGTTTAAAAGCATTTTACAGTTTCTGAGAGTCTCACTATTTAAACTTTGAATTCATGAACCTTAGCACGATCTTATATTTACTTTTGCCTCTGAACTACATATTTAATTGAATTATGCACACATACACACTCTTCTTAGATAATATGGCAATTTTCACTTAAAAGAGGATTGCAGGGGCATGTTCCCTTGGAAAAGTAATATATTCTTTTGATTAGATAGAACAGGGAAGATTTATAATAGCCAGGGTAAGAACACTTCTGAGAATAGAAAGTTTTGGGGTTTTTTTTTCTTTCTTTTTTAAAGTAGGCTGGGTGCGGTGGCTCCCGCCTGTAATCCTAGCACTTTGGGAGGCCGAGGTGGGTGGATCACCTGAGGTTGGGAGTTCAAGACCAGCATGGCCAAGATGGTGAAACCCTGTCTCTACTAAAAATACAAAATTAGCCAGGGGCGGTGGCACACGCCTGTAATCCCAGCTACTTGGGAGGCTGAGGCAGGAGAATCGCTTGAACCCAGGAGGTGGAGGTTGCCATGAGCTAGGATCGCGCTATTGCACTCTGGCCTGGGCAACAAGAGCGAAACTCGGTCTCAAATACATAAATAAATAAATATGAAGTAAAAAGTGAGTCTACATATATTCTCATAATCATCTACACATGTCAAGCTCCTTGTAAGAGAACCTTGGAAAAAATGACGTTTAGCAGAAGAAGCTGTTCATTAAACACCCAATGCCTATGTATGTCAAATATATTTAGAAGTACATTTATCAAAATCAATAAACCTCTTTGGAAAGGAACCTTAGTCTAGTGGTTAGAGCATCCATGATTTTTCTTTTCTGGTGGTTCTATCTCATCAAAGTTTAGTTGATAGTTTTCTGAAGAATGGACTTTATTTACAGAAAACACTGAAAGGCCAAGAGGGGTCTAAAGGAGATATGGCCACCTTGGGTTGTAGTCGTCACAGTTTTCCTGCAAGGGAAAACTATCTTAAAGCGTCCACATGACTGATCTCTGTCATTCCTAGTGTATCATCATAATGAGACTTAGGACAGCGTATTCAGAAATTCAGCAGTTGGGCACTTGAAATGATTTTGCATTCAATCTTCTATTAAAACAGGTGTGGGTCGGCTGGGCGCGGTGGCTCATGCCTGTAATCCCAGCACTTTGGGAGGCTGAGGCGGGTGGATCATGAGGTCAGGAGATTGAGACCATTCTGACTAACACAGTGAAACCCCGTCTCTACTAAAAATACAAAAAAATTAGCCAGGTGTGGTGGCGGGCACCTGTAGTCCCAGCTACTCGGGAGGCTGAGGCAGGAGAGTGGCATGAACCTGGGAGGTGGAGGTTGCAGTGAGCCGAGATCACGCCACTGCACTCCAGCCCGGGCAACGGAGCGAGACTCTGTCTCAAACAAACAAACAAAACAAAACAAAACAAGAAAACACAGGTATGGGTGTGTGGTTAAGGTAATCCCATCAACTCTAATAGCAAAGTCCCTGAATCTTAGTGTCTTAACACAGGTTTATTTATTGAACATGTAATTTCCAAAGCGGGTATTCCTGAACAGCAAGTCAGTTCTCCAAGTGGCGATTCATAGATCAAACATCCTTCCATCTTATGTCTCTGCCATTGTCACCAGCTAGCCTTCAAGGTCTCTGGCTTGTTTGCATCAAGCTAAAAAGGAAAAGAGCACGGAGAATCATGGGCAGGGGATTTTACTATCTAGGCCTAGAAAGCAGCCCCTTTCATTTCACTTACTTCCAAGAGTTGAAACTCAATTGTACATCACAACTAACTGTGAAGGAGCATGAGAAATTCTGTCTCGCTGCGTGCCAAGGGGAAAAAAAAAAGAAATGAGTTCAGTGATCAACTGAGCAGTCTCTTCTAAGTCTACCTTCTGGTTTCCATATATCTGTTTTATTTTTCTTCTCACATGTAGAACACACCTGTAAACCACCCATGTGCCAAAGATAACCCAAATCCCATTCTGCTTCTGTGTCTAATTCAACGGATAGGATCCTTCCAGTGACGTGCAGCTGTCTGTCAGAACGAGATATGGCTCCTTGTGGTTTATCTATAAACAGAAAGACAAGTTAGTTACCCTCTCCTCGCAACCCACACCTCACACCCGGTGTTTGATCCCATAGTAGAGAAAGGTTAAGTACACTAATAAATTCCAATCAGGAAAAGTGAAGAGTGGGAGGCAGACAGCATTCCCTAGACCAGTGCAACTACAGATTCTTTATGGGCAGGTGTCCTGAATGTGTTAACTTCAGAAATGGGGGAAATCTGTTGATTGGATCTTCACACGCAGATGTATTCTTTTGTCTGTCCTTCTCTATGGTCACAACATCAGAAGTGGGCATCGTGGTACATTCTCTCCTTGATGAGCTGCCTGACTTTCATTCTCTTTTCTTTTCTTCTTTCCTTTTCTTTTTTTCCTTTCTATTTCTTTTCAACAGGATCTTACTCTGTCTCCCAGGCTGAAGTGCAATGGTGTGATCACAGCTCACAGGACCCTTAAACTCCTGGGCTCAAGTGATCCTCCTGCTTCAGCCTCCTGGGTAGCTAGGACTAAAATGCATGCCCAACTGCTTTTTTATTTTTGTAGAGACAGGGTCTCGCTGTATTGCCCAGGCTGGTCTTAAGCAGTCCTCCCACCTTGGCTTCCCAAAGTGCTAGGATCACAGGCATGAGTGGATCAGGCTGGCTACCCTGTTTTCATTGCCCACTTCTCATGCTGGTACAAATTGGCAGACCTAAGTGTTGTTTTAGGGTTCAAGAAGTCAACTGCGTTTAAAATCCAGGCTCAGGGATTTTCTGACAGCATAACTATCTCAAGAACTTAGGAATTTCTGATGTTTGTTCTTTCAATCAGCTCCATATGTTGGCAATCATACCCAAACTTTCTACTAACTATACTTGTCCAGTCTGCTGCTTTCTTTGCTTCTTTTGCCCAGTGCCTCTCTTTCTCAACTTCATTATGGATCTGTTGTGGCCTTGTGAAAATACAAGCTCGAGTGGGAAGGTAACGTTTTTAAATGAGTCTTTGCTGCAGGGCTGAATCATTTCTTTCTTTTTTTTTTTTTTTTTTTTTTTTTTTTTTTGAGACGGAGTCTCGCTCTGTCGCCTGGGCTGGAGTGCAGTGGCCGGATCTCATTTCTTTCAACTGAAATATCTTTTTACTCCAAGATACTATTTTTCAGTCGTACTTTTTGCTATTTGGTATCTATAAACAGTCTGGATTTTCTTTTTTTTCTTTTCTTTTTTTTTTTTTGAGACGGAGTCTCGCTCTGTCGCCCAGGCTGGAGTGCAGTGGCCGGATCTCAGCTCACTGCAAGCTCCGCCTCCCGGGTTCACGCCATTCTCCTGCCTCAGCCTCCCAAGTAGCTGGGACTACAGGCGCCCGCCACCTCGCCCGGCTAGTTTTTTGTATTTTTTAGTAGAGACGGGGTTTCACCGTGTTAGCCAGGCTGGTCTCAAACTCCTGACCTGGTGATCCACCTGTCTCGGCCTCCCAAAGTGCTGGGATTACAGGCTTGAGCCACCGCGCCCGGCCAACAGTCTGGATTTTCTAACCCTATGAGGGGCTTGATCTCCAATCACTTCCAAATCAACTGGAGACCTAGCCAATTCTTTCCTAAGAACATCTTTAATTTTTATTTGTCTATTTTTATGGCAATAGCTTACCAATAGCAGCCAACTGTAACAAACACATACTGATTTTTAAAAATATATTTTTAATAGTTTTTGGGAAACAGCTGGTTTTTTATTACATTTTATTACATTGATATGTTCTTTAGTTGTGATTTCTGAGATTTTGGTATACCCATTATACCTGAGCAGTATATACTGTACCCAAAATGCAGTCTTTTATCCTTCAGTCCTACCTCCTCCCATGTCCCCAAAGTCCACTGTATTATTCTTATGGTTTTGCATGGTCATAACTTAGCTCTTACTTATAAGTGAGAACACACAATATTTGGTTTTCCATTCTTGAGTTACTTCACTTAAAATAGTGGCCTCCAACTCCATCCAAGTTGCTGCAAAAGTCATTATTTTGTTCTGTTTTGTGACTGAGTAGTATTCCATGGTGTATATAGACACCACATTTTCTGTATCCACTTTTTTTTTTTTTTTTTCCTGAGATGGAGTCTCACTCTGTTGTCCAGGCTGGAGTGCAATGGCGTGATCTCAGCTCACTGCAACCTCTGCCTCCCGGGCTCAGGAGATTCTCCTGCCTCAGCCTCCCAATTAGATGGGAGTACAGGTGCCTGCCACCATGCCTGGTTAATTTTTTTGTATTTTTAGTAGAGATGGGGTTTCACTATGTTGGTCAGGTTGGTCTCAAACTGCTGACCTCGTGATCTGCCCGCCTCGGCCTCCCAAAGTGCTGGGATTACAGGCGTGAGCCACCGGGCCCGGCTTCCACTTGTTGATTGATAGGCATTTTAGGTTGTTTCCATATTTTTGCCATTGTGAATTGTGCTGTTATAAATATGCATACAAACGGATATTCTAACTTTCCCTATCTACTTCCCCCAGAGTTAGAGGCTAATTGAAGATTTAGTTGGTCAATACATGTAGGAACATGTATTGCAGATGATAGACTTAACAAATATTTTGTCTCCAAATAGCACCTCTATCTTACCAGCTTCTGATACATATTTCCTAGCCATGTACTCCGTAATGACTAAGCTTATTGAAGGCTTTTATTAGAGTAGCATTCCACTTCAAGATAATAATGTCTGTGTTACTTAATATACCTTAGCTATTTTAATAGATAAATCCTCAAATCTTAGTGATTTATTATGACTGAAGCATATTTCTTACTCATATGAAGTCTTAAACCTATGTCCCTAGTCAGTTCTCTTCCAGGTTGTGACTCAGGGACACAAGCTTTTTTCATCTTGTGGATCCTTTCAACTTAAGTACGTAGCTCCCACAATCACCATTCTTGTTAGTGGAGTGCAACAGGCAAATGATTGGAGGTTGACACATTGGAGGTTTTTTATACAGAGGGACTAAACATTTCTGTTCACCTTACATTGGCTGCTACTCAGTCATATGGCCCCATCTAACTGCAAGGCAAGCTAGGCATATGCGGCCTATGCATCCAAGAAGATAGTTTCAGCTAGTCTCTACTACAGCATACTTAAGCAAACCATCTAATCCCTGTTCCTAACTATCCCTTTGTAAAGTGAGGCAATGAATTACTTATCATGTAATTTAACAAGATTATTAGAAAAACTCTGTTGGTTTCTCAAATAGCACGGGGCAAAGGTATTTTTAGAATGAGAAGCATACTAATTTTGTAAGCATGGGACTTATAGTTAGACAGATCTTGGCACCGCTCTGTATTTTGGATGTAATAAATGTAGCTAAGGCCAACAACCACCACCACAGCAAGCAACCAACAACTATAGCCAAAATATTTCCTAGATGATATTTCTTTTCCTTTATACCAGCAGTGGCAGGACTTATGAATAAAATATGTTATAAATCAAGAATATTTTGTAGAAATATATGATAATGCAATTATTCTATACTTGTGTTTCTTTCAATGTGTAAATGATCATCTGATATTTTTGCATCACAACTGACATAAGGTTTATATGTGACTTGTCTTTCTTTTATTTTCCGTGAATTCTAAAGACATAGTTTGACATGAATGAAGGTAACTAAACTCTTGCTCTGTATACAATGTCGTGTTTGTATTCAAAAATGAGAGTCAAAAAATATTGTATCCTTAGGAATTATCTTTTTATTTGTTCATTAACACAAATAAGTTTATTGAGCAATTAGTAAGGAATGGGCTGGGTGCTTTGAGAGGGTTGAAGTGGAATCAGGCATAATCTGTCCCTAAAGAAGCTAAATAAGTAACTTATATCTATAGTATAAATGGAAAGTGATTTTCCATTAAAGAACTTTACAGAGAAAGAGAAAATTTCATTGAAGGGAAGATAATTCAATGAAGTGGAGCATATCTAGAGAAAATAGCATTTCGTCCGGAATTTTGAAGAAAGCTTATATTTAGTTATTCATGTAAAGGGGTTAGAATGATGTTAAGCATACAGTAAGCATTCGATAAATGTTAGCTGTAACAATGATGATGATGATGGTCATGGTGATGGAGGCGGTGGTGATGATGGAGATAATGGTGATAGTGGTGCTGATAAGGGTGGAAGTGGTGGTAGTAATGATGGTGATAGCAGTGTTGGGGTGGTAATGGTGATGGTGATGGTAATGACAGTATTGGTGATCAAATAAGTTGATTTGGCCATAAATTTTAGTAAAAAAATTTTACACGCCTTGGAATTCTCAGCCTCTCTGAGAGATATCATTGAGAAAACCCACCACATAATTATTTTGAGCGTATTTTGAGCGTATTTTGAGCTATATCCCAGTTCTGAAATGTTTCGTAATGATCCCAACCACAAATGATATTCCCTTCTCTGAGTTCCTATAGAAGTTTCCTTGAAATTATCTCTATTTTTTTTTTACTTCCTTATATACCTGGAGAAATTTTGCACCCCTGCTGTCTTCCATATTTTAACAAATAATCTGGCCTAGAAATTATGGAAATGAACTTAGATATTCCCTTTACATCACTTCACTTGATTTCAGATTGCTTTCGAGCTTCAGACTTTCTGATCCCTGCATTCTTGCTGTTAATCTTGCTAACCTTAATCTTGCTATTCTAGCTCCATACTACCCAACGTTACCCCAGAAAGGATGATGCTTCTTCTCATTGTATCCTGAGACCTACAGCCCTTCTCGCATCCTGAGTCCACAGCATGAAAATACCTTCACAATCTCTCCTGTTCAGTCCTTTCTCCTTTAAAGAGCATCCATTCTACCCTAATTGTCTATTAATCTTAAACATGAGAAGAAGTGGAGGGTTGGAAGAAAAGAATAGGACAGATGCCTCTAACTTCCTAAGTAAGTTTTGCTCCACTCTCTCAAAATCATTTTCTATCGACAATGTGATATTCATCAACTGATTCATCCTTGTGCTGGTTGTAAATTTCCCATTGTTCAGTCTATTTAACATTAGTATGATGGCTCTCTCACTTCTTCATATGGCCTTGATAACTTCTATCTGAATGAATACCCATCAGAACCTCTTTTGCCCCTCCATTCCTAACACAGTATAAGACATCTATAAACAAGTGCTAATTATAAATCTACTTGCATTCTGTTATATAACCAGCATACTTTTAGAGCAAGAAGTGTAATGTTATTTGGTATTTTTTAAAGTTTTTATTGTTTCCTTTTAAAGAGGAGCTGTGTAGCTGTCTCCTGACTCTTCGTCATCAAATGGACCTTGTTACCTCTAACTTACAGGTACAGGAACAATAGCTTTGTAACATCATGTTCCATCACACATTTCTAAGCCTCTTGCTTTATTCAGTGCTCGATAACTGAGAAGATATTTTTCTGCCTTCCCCTGCCCTGTGATACTTGTCAGTTACTCCGGCAACAGTAACATAACTTCAGTAAAGGTCTAAAGATGCCATTTCAAATTCATACAATGGCTTGACATTTCAAAGTCATTTGGGAAAATATAAGCATATGAATGGGGTTTATTCTTTCATAAGTATGCAGACCAAGCTAAGAAATGAGTAAGTGGAAAACACTAAGGTTGTAGTCGAGGATGACATGGCACAAATCTCTGAATTCTCATCTTAATTTCTTTTATGTCCCATGAATTCCTCTTTCTATAGAAGTGTAATTATGCATTTCTATTTGCCAGCCAATATCCAATATGTGATGAAGTATTTTGTGAGTCTCTAGATTAATACTTTCCAGGACAAGTCTCTAAGATGCTTCTTCATGTCAGAGTACCTTGGTCAAATAATTGTGGGATATGCTGTATACTGTATCTTCATTCTGGAGATTCACCATGTACATTAGCATGTTTAAGGCTATGAGAAGTCCTGTGATAAGGTTCTTTTTTTTTTTTTTTTTAAGTTTCTTCTCTCAGCATCCTGAGCATATTCGACAGTAAACTTCATCCACCCTTCTTTCTTGCAAGCAATTCTAATTGCAATTTAGGTTGCATTTTGGTAATATGTGTTCTAGATTAAGGATTCCCAAAGGTTTGGATATTGTGAACAACTAAATTTAAACAATATATTAGGAAACTGTCATAAAGTTGTTAACCTTATTTTGCCAAGTAAAGACATAAAAAGATAACTGTAAACTGGTATCGCCATAAGATATTAATTGAAAGGACATTTTATCACCAAAACAAAAAAAGAATGGTAAAGGGCAGTAAAAAATAAACATTTAAAAATTAAGCCTATTTAGCTTCATAAAAATTTTAATGTATCATTTTTATATTTTTCATTTCATTTTGGACCAATGAGAATTTCATCATGAATGTATAATAGGGACTTACTGTTTTTGCCTATGGAACTTTCCTCCCCCGCTCCCCCGCCAGCTTTTTTTTTAGATGAAATCTCTCTGTCACCCAGGCTGGAGTGCAGTGGGGCAGTCTTGGCTCACTGCAACCTCCACCTCTTGAGTTCAAGAGATTCTCCTGCCTCAGTCTCCCGGGTAGGTGGGACCACAGGTGTGCACCACCACACCCAGTTAATTTTTGTATTTTTAGTAGAGATGGGTTTTCACCATGTTGGCCAGGCTGGTCTCAAACTCCTGGCCTCAAATGATCTGTCCGGCCCTCCAAAGTGCTGGGGTTACAGGTGTGAGCTACCGCACCCGGCCCCCTTTTCTGTTTGATATAGCAGAACTTCCACTTTTCCATAAGAAGAATTCATCAATATAGTACTACAAGTCCTAGCCAGAGCTATCAGTCAAGAGAAAAAAAAATAAAATGCATCCAGATTGGAAAAGAGGAAGTCAAATTATCTCTGCTTGCTGACAATATGATCTTATACCTATAAAATCCTAAAGACGCCTCCAAAAGACTATTAGATTGTATCAATGAATTCAGTAAAGTTGCGGAACACAAAATCAACATGCAAAACTCAGTAGCATTTCTATACACAAATAATGATGAAGTTGAGAACCCATGAAGAAGTCAATCCCATTTACAATAACTACAAAAATAAAATAACTAGGAATATATGTAACCAAGGACGTGAAAGATCTCTGCAAGGGAAATTAGAAAACACTGATGAAAGAAATTGACACAAGTAAATGACACAAACAAATGAAAAACTATCCCATGCTCATAGATCGGAAGAATCAGTATTGTTTGAATGACCATACTTCCCAAAGCAATCTACAGATTCAATGCAATTCCTATCAAAATCCCAACATTATTTTTTCACAGAATTAGAGAAAACAATTCTAAAATTCATGTGGAACCAAAAAAGAACCCAAATAGCCAAATTTAATCCTAAGCAAAAAGAGCAAAGCTGGAGGCATCACTGTTACCTGATTTCAAATTATACTGCAAGGATACAATAATCAAAGCAGCATAGTACTGGTATAAAAATAGACACATAGGTCAATGGAACAGAGTAGAGAACCCGGAAATAAAGCTGCATACATACAGTCAACTGATCTTAGGCTAAGTTGACAAACCATGCACTGGAGAAAGGACACCCTATTCAATAAATGGTGCTGGAAAATTTGATTGCCAAATGCAAGAGGATGAAACTGGATCTCTATCTCTCACCATGCAAAAGTCACCTCAAGATAGATTAAAGACTTAAATGTAAGACCTGAAACTGTAGAAATACTAGAAGTAAACCTGGGGAAAACTCTTCTGGATATTGCCATAGGCAAAGAATTCATGACTGAGACCTCAAAAGCACAAGTAACAAAACTATTTTAGACAAATGAGATTCATTTAAACTAAAAAGCTTCTGCATAGAAAAAGAGATAATCAACAGAGTGAACAGACAGTCTGCAGAATAGAAGAAAGTATTTGCAAACTATGTGACAGAGGGATGTCACTTGGACTGGCCCAGTTGAGCCTACCATAGCCTGATCACAGCCTTGGACTGTCAGTTTCCATCTGTAATACCATGTGGAGAGGATTTTTTTGAGAGGGGTATTTTAAAATGTTTACTTCGGCTGCTATATGGAGAAAAGCTTGAGGAGGAAGAACGGAAGCCAGGAGACCCATTGGTTCCCAGATTGCAGTGGTATAGTCCAGGGGAGAGATGATGGTGGCTGAGACTAGAATGGTTGACAGGGGAGATGAGAATGAGCCAAGTTTTAAGATTCGTTGAGTAACAGAGGAAAAGAGATCAAGGCAATTCTATATTTGGGATTGAGCAACTGGATGGGAAGTAGAGCCATCTAAGAAGAAGGGTGTGTGTGTGTGTGTGTGTGTATACATCTATATACATACCATACATATATATGTTTGTATATGTGTATATATATTGTACATATGTATTTATATATTTTATATATGTGTGTGTGTATATACATATATATACATATATGCTGTAAGCTCTGGAAAAAACAAAGCAACTCAATCATTTTATTCCAAGCTCTGTGGGAGGGTAGAAATCCATATTTATCAGTCAGTTTTGGCTGCACCTATTGTATCTCAACAGCCCATGGCTGATCTAAAAGAAAAAGGAAACCACCTCTAAGCCTTACTTACTACCAATCAGTATTTGCCATTGTCTTGATAGAGCAAGGGGTGCAAACCTACACCTAGCTTATTCCTTTAAATAAATTGCCAAGCATCAGTGAAAAGGTGACAACCTAACAAGAGTAATCTTCACTCTCAGTGTAATAGTTTAATCAAATAATCTTAAACAAACACGGAAGCTATAATGTGTTGTGCGTTATTTTAGAAAGCCTTCAGGAGAAAACTGCAGAACCGTCATCGGTGTGATGGAGGTGCCTGTTATCTGTGCCTCTCTGCTTCACTTATTGCCACAACTGATTACTTTTAAAAAGGCAAATATCACTGAAAAGAAATGAAATAAGAAGAGAAATGAAATAAGATCAGGCCAATTCAGTCTTTTTGGCAGCTGTTGTTTACATCGGATCTAATGCACATAAGCAACCATTTCTATATTGTATATTTGTGTACTGATGTGAAATCCGGGAGTTTAGGGACAAGCTGTCAGTAAGAGTATGTTATCTCCTTTAGGGGGAATTATTCAATTTCGCAGTAAATAGATCGGCATGCTGAGAAAGCTGATGGTAAATAAGACCCTGGGATGCAAGGTAATTGAATAATCATGGCATTTATTCTTGTTCAGATGTTGTAACATTCATCTTGAAGGCTTAAAAATATTAAATTTCTTATTTTGCACATGTCACTGCACTCAGAATATTCTGCTCAAAGGGCAACAGCAGGTTCTTTAGCAGGTGTGCGGAAACTCATTTCCAAAATGTTTGACTTGTCACCAAACTCATCTATAACCACGATTCCAAACCCCACGTCAGATTTTTTTTTTAATTACAAAGCTAGATTTTGATGGGTTATGTTTAAAATGAATGAATATAATTACATGGGGTTTTAAATTTTTATAAAAGGGCGCTGAAAATAAGTATTGGTGGCTGTGCCTGAAGCTAAAAGAAAGTGGGTGTAATGTATTTTGCTAGATGGTTACTTCCCTCCCTGTCCCCCCATGGTAATTTTGTATCAGGAAATACTTGGATTTGTTCTGCTTTGTGGAATGACTTCCTCTAGTTTCTGTTTTTGTTTTGTTTTGTTTTTCCATCAACAGCCTCAACCGACAACCCTACCAAGTCAGCCTCCAGAAATCTTTGTCCCTTTGATTTTCGCCTCTTCAATCATATTGATTTCTCCCACCTGCCCACATTGGTCCAGTCTCTTGGCTGGAACATCCTTTCTTCCTCTCACCATTCATCTTATTCCTAGTTTCTTTGAAATACGAACACGGAATCTTTTGAAGCCCTTTCTGGCTGCCCCAGTTCGCTTTCCCTTTGGGTCTTCTGTGTCAACAGGTGGCCTTGGCAGTCATCATTGCGTTGATTTTATGATTTATGTCATTATGATGTAGCTCATCCTGCCTCAATACCCAGATGGTGATCTCCCCTCAAGCAAAAGAATATTGTTGCTGATTATTTTGTGTCTCTTGACTGTTCCTTTGCTTTTCAACCTATCCTAAGGGTGTCTGTGCCCTCGGCTCCAGTCCCTGCGCCTCTCTGGGCCCTCGCTGATCTCCATCGCTCTGCCTGCGTCTTGCCTGCCTCTTCAGCAGCATCTCTCAGCTGAAACACTTTCTTTGATGGACTTCTCTCATCCCGTGCTCTCCTGGCTCTCCTCCTCCCTGTTTCACCAACATCTCAGTCTCTTTCTCCAACAACATCTAATGGTGAAGTGAACCCAGTGGCGTGGGGCTGTGTACTGTGCGTCTCGTCTCTAACTCTGTGTCCTCCCTCACTGCATAATAGGCATAGCATTGCAACATTAAAGCTTTGGATAGGCACAAGCTATAATTGTATTTATTTCTACCAACCGATTATGAGTTCCAAATTCTTTCCTAGCAGACAACTTAATGTTGACACTGTCAGGTAAATTCAGTCCACAAGCGGATTTCTTGTATTTTTTATTTGGATTCCCAATCCAATTCAAAACTCTCTCCATTGGCATCCTCTTCAGAACTCTGTGGTTGAGTCTATATGGCCAGGAATGTATGTTACTATAACATCCAAACATTGAAATGGAGGGAAGGCTGGTGCCTGCTTAGTGAACATCATCGGCTTCTTGGTCCTCTGCTGTCCTGATCTTCATTTTCTGAAGCCCAGCACTCAACATGGCCAATGTCTAGCAGTCATGCTCATAGAGCTGATACACGTTTCTCTCCAGTGATTCCACAAAGTAAAGCTATTTCCTCTCATCTTAGTTGAGATGAGCCAGCTAGCCTACACTTGTGCTAAATTAATAAGTCACATATTTCCTGTCACAGGTAATATAATCCTATAGCTTCAAATGCCATCTAGATGCTAGTTACTTCAATATTTCTATATTCTCCTGCACACTTGACATTTCTACTTGGTTATCTAACATGTGCCTCAAATTTAAGTTTCACAAAGCCCAATTCTTGATTCCCATTCCCTCCACCTGTTTCCTCCTCCATACTTCTCCTTCTCAACTGCTGGCTCCTCCTCTCATTCGGTTGTACAAATACAAACCTAGGGTCTCCTCCATCTGTCTCTCTTTCCCTCACTTCACCCATCATCAAGTCCTATTGGTTCTGTCACTAGAAGAATCTCAAAACCAGGCTCATTCTCATCTCCCTTTTCATCACGCTAGGCTAAGCCACCAGCATGTTTCCCCTGGAGTATATGTACCATGCAATCTAGGCACCAGTGGGTTTCCTGGCTTTCGTTCTTCTTCCTCAAGCCATTCTCCACACAGCAGCCAAAGTCATCTTTAAAAAATGCAAATCGCATCACATTATTCCCCTACTTAAGATCACTCACCAACTTCCTACTGCAGTTAAAATTAAAATGAATTTCTTATTATGAATCTTTCTTATTACAGGATCTTATTACAGACTCTCTGCTCACTTCCCAAGTTTCTCCTCCAGTTTCCCTCCCCACTCCCTGCCACCACACTCTACAGGAACCTTCTTTTTTTTCTTCTTCTTTTCTTTTGTTTTTGTTTGAGACAGGGTCTCACTCTGCCACCCAGGCTGGAGTGCAATGACATAATCATAGCTAATTGCAGACTGGAACTCCTGGGCTCAAGTGATCCTCCTGCCTCAGCCTCCTGAGCAGCTGAAACTACAGGCACGTGCCACCACGCCTGGCTAATTTCTCTCTCTCTCTCTTTTTTTTTTTTAATTTCTAGTAGAAATGAACTCTTTCTATGTTGCCAAGGCTGGAACCTTGTTTATTCTTAAAACATGCCAAGCTCATTCTAGCCTCAGTACCTCTCCTCTTACCATTTCTTATGCCTATAAAACCCTTTCCTTAGATTCCTTTGAAGACATCATGGATGTCTTCTTATGATCACTCTGAGAGATCTTCTTAGCCCAGTCAGTTTAACATTGGATGTCCCAAACCTCGCTCACCCAGTAGTCCCTCTCACTCACCAGACTGTTTGATTTTCTACACAGTGCTTAACAATACCTAGAATGATTTGATTTATGCATTGGTCAAGGTTGTGTCTCTCTCTTACTGTAATGTAAGTGCCCCCAGAGCATGGCCCTTCCTGCCTGGCTCACTGTTAGCTGTCCAGTGCCCAGTGTAGTGCCTGGCAGATAAACAGCACTCAATAATTTTTTTATTTTTGAGACAGAGTCTCACTCTATCACCCAGGCTGGAGTGCAGTGATGCGATCTCGGCTCACTGCAACCTCCGCCTCTCAGGTTCAAGCGATTCTTGTACCTCAGCCTCCTGAGTAGCTGGAATTACAGGCATGTGCCACCATATCTAGCTAATTTTTGTATTTTTAGTAGAGACAGGGTTTCACCATGTTGGACCAGGCTGGTCTCGAACCCCTGACCTCAGGTGATCCACCCGCCTCGGCTTCCCAAAGTGCTGGAAATACAGGCAGGAGCCACCGCAGCCGGCAATACAATTATTAATAGCAGAATAAATTAACAAGTCTGCATTATGTAGAAAATACCTTACATTTATTCAGTCAACAAATGTTACTGAGTTCCCTCTGTATGTGAGGCACGCCACTAGACACTAGGAAGGCAAAATATAATAAGAAAAATGTGTAGTTGCTGCCCACGCAGAGCTTGTATTCCAATGCTGGAGGCAGGCACTAAATAAATAATTGTTCAGTTAATTATACATGTTCTGCTGAGTGCTATGGAGAAGTTAAATAATATATTAAAGAGACAATTTGCCAATATACATTTATATTGCTGCCTTTAGAAAGTATGTCTACATTACTGTGTTCTATTAATGCTATGTGCTGCACAAACAGCATGAAGATTTAGACTGTATTTCACCTGAGAGAATATATCATTCCATTATGATTCAGTTTAGCACCAGCCTGCCCTAACTTCCAGAAAGTTAGTCCACTATCAATCGTATTTTGTGAATTACCTGTTAGATAACTTGGATTCTGCATTTCCCTCCAGTACCTTCATCAGGTAACTGAATCCATTGAAAATGATTCCTGTGATAGCTTTGTTCTTATGAACTGTAATATCCTCTACTGAAAAAAAAAGCTGCTAGAATTTCCCATTTTTGTACATGTTTCATCTCTGTGGTTCTTGAGGCATAGATAAAGCAAAAAGACAATCTTCCCTCCCCCAAATTTAGTTTCACTGATTCTCAGCAATGTGGAATACGAAAAGCTGCCTGCACAGCCCCTAGGCCGTAGCCGTGACAAGTAGTTAGAGCTTGGATCTGGGGGTGGTGGTCACAGTGTGGCTTCAGATCTCAGCTTCTCAGCTTTGTGACCGTGGACAAATGACTGAACTTCTCTTTGTTTTATATTCCTTGGCTGTAGACCAGAGATAATGATAATATCTAAAAGAATTTTTTAAGGATTAAAATGCCCAATACATATAAAGCCCATGGATCAGTCATAAGAACTTAAAAAGCATTCAGTAAAGCTTAGATAGCACTGTCTAATTACTACACTACCCCATACTGATGTTTCTGCCACTACTTCTGCTAACCACCGACCTGTCCTCTTCAACACCATTGTGTATTTGTCCTTTCCTTGAAAGCTAGTATCCTCAACTCCTTGTTTGCATTGGAGACTGTATTACATAACCTAAAATACTTTGCCTTTCATAAATTGAAATTTGTCCTCTCTACCAAGGGTGGCTTTTACTCTTCCTGATAGCATTTAATATTTCTTTATAATGGAGGCAGAAAGCAATTGGCCCCAAAGGCAAATTCCCAGGGACTCAATAGACTGAAAGCTATTACGGTACTTGGAAGTTTCTAAAATTAGTAGCTCTCAATAAGAATTTATCAAAAATTAAAATGGATAGAAATTAACATTTTAATTTGCAATCAGCAATCTCTTTGACTTACTCTCGTTCTTGATAAAGGGGTGGGAGAATCACATCTGCTTTTCTAATGTGGGCACAATCCAAAGCAGGCCTAAATGATCCCTAGTTAAAATTAATACATAAGCATTTCAAATCAATGATCTGCAGTGTCTTTTTGAGCATCAATATACATCTCTCTCCACAATTTCCTTTGTTCTCCTTATGTGTGTTAGTTTCTGTGACTAACCTTGACTTTCTGCTCCATAATTTACTCTTCCATTCGGCGTCCCTGAGTCTATTTAATGGCATTTATATTTGATTTGTCTTTAAAAGAGTCAATTCACATTTCTTTCTTGCCCTTAATAATAATATAATGAAATATTATTCCAGAATGTCACTGGTATACTAGCTCATCATCCTTCAAAGATGTTTGCGCTTCCTGCGGGATAATCAAGAGTGGGTGCAAAATTCACCTGGGCAATGAGAACACTGGTACTTCCATTCAGCTACAGGGAAATAACATAAGCACAAATCTCAGATACTATTACTGTGATCTCGCAAGGATACAGGATCACTAAGAGGTACTGCCTGGATCCAAATTAGATCTGCTTGTCTCGAGTCCTGTTTTCCTCCTTCCTCTCCATTATCACAGCTTCCAGCTTTTAAGCACCTGTTAAGTGAAGGTGCTAGGCTTCACACGCCTCCTTATCACTGTGTGAATACATTACTTCCCTTTGAAGTATGATGATTCAGACATGACCTCTAAAGCTAGGCAGCTTAGGTTACAGTCCTGGATAAATTAGCTTATTTCTTTGTGCCTCTGTTTTCTCATCTTTGAAACAGTTATTTAGAAAGCATTGTAGGCCCGGTGCAGTGGCTCACGCCTGTAATCCCAGCAATTTGGGAGGCCAAGGCGACTGGGAGGTCAACCACATCTGATGTTGGGAGTTCAAGACCAGCCTGACCAACATGGAGAAATCCCGTCTCTACTAAAACTATGAAGTTAGCCGGGCATCATGGCGCATGCCTGTAATCCCAGCTACTCAGGAGGCTGAGGCTGGAGAATCTCTTGAACCTAGGGGGCTGAGGTTGCGGTGAGCCAAGATCGCGCCATTGCACTCCATCCTGGGCAACAAGAGCAAAGCTCCGTCTCAATAAATAAATAAAAAGCATTGTCAAAACAAAAATGGCACTTGACAATGTAAACAGGCAAGGAAGATGTTATTTAAGGTTACTGCAATAGGGAAAAGAAATCAGAATTCAGACAGAGCTCAAGGAATAAAGGATGGTAGAGTTTTTAGAGTTTTAAGAACTGGAGTGGGGCATATCACAGGGCATCCAAGTTTGCCAATTGGCCTGACCCCAAAACAAGGTTAATTTTCTCATATCTTTGTGACTGGAGGTAGTTTTACAACCTGGAACAAGTTAAGCCTGTACCCTCCCTGGGAGACTGGGAGGCATTATCTTCCTTGATGATGACTTTTCAAAGGAATGGTTCTCAGGTCCTTGAGAAAGACAGTGCCGGGTTACAAAACTGGCAAGAGGCTTTTAAAAAGATTTACACCTAAAGGAACAGAGAGAAAATGTACAATTACAAGTTTTCTAAAGTCAGCGCTCTAAAACAAGGGAGGTCAGGGGCCTGAGTCCAGAAGAAGCTGATCTAAAGTTTAGTCAAACTGAGGAAAATGGTAAGGCTGTTTTGGTCAGCATTTTACATGATTTTACCCATTTAATCATTATGACAACTATGTCTCATAGTTGTTATTTTACACAATTTTACCTATTTTACATGATTTTATTCATTTAATCATAACAACTATATCTTTAGTTGTTATTCTACATGATTTTACCGATTTAATCATTATAACAACTATATCTCATAGTTGTTATTTTACACGATTTTACCCGGTCATTTTAATGACTATAGTTGTTATCAGTTATTATTAATCAGTGGTAGTAGTATCTCCATGGTAGAGAGCATGGAGTTAGTGAGGCTTAGTGAATCCACCAGCAACTTACCTAACCTTTTAAGCCTCACTTTGATCATATTGTAACTAAATGGCTTCTTCCTGCCCACTGCACAAACAAAATCAACTCACTAAGACCATGGCATTACAGTAAAGGAAGAGTTTAAGTGATGTGATGCCAGCCACGCTATGTGGGAGAAGGAGTTATTATTCTAATCAATTTTCCTGAAAACTCAGGGATCAGGGTTTTTAAGGATAATTTGGTGGCTAGGGGGTCAGAAAGTCGGGAGTGCTGATTGGACAAGTCAAAGATGAGATCATAGGGAGTCAAAGCTCTCTTCTTGCCCTGAGTCAGTTCCTGAATGGGGGTCATAAGACCAGATGAGGCAGTTTATAGATCTGGGTGGCGTCAGCTGGTGCATTGGAATGTAGACTCTGCAAAATATCTCAAACACTAATCTCAGGTTTTACAACAGTGACTCCTAAACTATAATTTCTAGTCTTGTGGCTAATTTGTTAGTACTGCAAAGGCAGTCTAGTCCCCAGGCAAGAAGAGGATTGGTGTGGGAAAGGACTGTTATTGTATGTTTCAAAGTTAAACTATAAACTAAGTTGCTCCCAAAGTTAGTTCACCCTACACCCAGGAATGAACAAAGACAGCTTGGAGGTTAAAAGCAAGACCAAGTTGGTTAGGTCAGACCTCTTTCACTGTAATAATTTTATCAGTTATAATTTTTGCAAAGGTGGTTTTAACACATGATGTGAGATTGAAAAGGCCTACCTAATAGGGCTATTGTAAGGAATAATGAGGTTTTGAATAGTAAACACTTTGTATATAATCAGTTTTCAGTCAATGGCAGATAATATTGTCATCGTAGGACCTTGTACTGCATTTAAATCTGCTGTCTTAACAGCGCTGCTAAACATGCAGTGATCAGAGAACCCAGGAGGCAACTGGTCACCTTCCTTTATCACTCTTGCCCATCCTCACTTTAGATGGGCCAGGGGCTCAATTGCTGGTCCTCTCCCACCATTTTTCTCAGGTTATATAGAACACATTCTCCTATATTGATAAGTAAGCCAGGGTTATCAAGGTAGGACCCCCGGTGATTAATGCTTCAAATCTCAGTTTGTAAACTGAGTAAGCAAATAAGTTTTTGTAAGGTACAAAAGTGGTATATTACCATACTCATTAGGAATGTTTTCACATAGATTTTTAATGGTAAAGAAAAGACATTAGATCCAGTCAACAGTTTACCCTTCCACCTCCTCCCCTTGACTGCCCCCCAGAATAGGTTTGAAAGTTATGGATAGGGAATTTTAAACTATCCACATGACACTCAGTCAGCAAATACTTGGTTCTTGTTCTGAAAGTGGATACGTATTCTTGTGAATCCATGTTTCCAGTAAGCTGTGCCATATGCCCATAACTGTGCACCAATCAGAGATGTGTTCGCTGTCTAAATGTCATGTGTATGCTCAGAAGCAAAGCCAAAGGGTTATGTCCAAACATTTTGAAAATGAATTACAGAATGAAAATAAGAAGAGTAAGCTGGATTTTTGAAGCAACCTTTGTTGTTTGCTTGGAAATAATATATTATTGTCTCCTTGCTGTCCTCTTTACCCAGCCCTCCACCCCACCCCTTGCATGTACACTGAATCAGAGGGGAATAAAACAGCAAACCTGCTTCTCACAGTAGAATGAGGACTCACAGGCAGCTGCTGTTGTGTGACAGAGGAGGATCGCTAAGTGTAAATTGCTCATTGTTACTGATGCATGCAAAATAGAGCCTCTTTGGTTCTGGAGATTGAAATTTGAGAAAGAAAATAAGAAGATGAGGCAGTACAGCTATGTTGACAACACTAATAAGAAGCTCTACCAATGTTGCGAGTCTTTCTGTCAGCGTTTTTAATTAAACCATAAACATTAACTGGATTACCCTTCTGTCTTAATTTCCCATTTACAACATAAGAACCATATTATTTGCTTCCTCTCTATTCAAAGGAATCATCTCAAATTGCTTTTGTGGATAAAATATTGTGATCTCCTTGAAGGAAAAACAGTAAGTTGATACAGTTGATCATGTTTTCTTGAGTACCTGGCACTGAGGGTTGCATTGTGGAATCTATTCTATTGGACAAAGAAATTAAAACACTACTCTGTATTCTTCTAGGGAAATATAGAACGTTATGTGGAACTTTAAGATTAATTGTTTGGCCAAACTGATAGTTTGATTCAGTCAACAGCTAACTTAACTAATGCATTATACAAGGTTGAATGGTCTTTCCCTCAAAAAAGAAAAAAATATGTTCATGTACTAATTTTGAGAACCTGTGAATGTGACCTATTTGGAAAATTCTATCTTTGCAGATGGAATTAAGTTAAGGATCTCAAAATGAGATCTTCCTAGATTATCTGGGTGGGTCATAAATCTTGGAAGGAGAAGACAGAGAAAGCCATGTGAAGACTGAGGCAGAGATGAGAGTTATGCAGCCATGGGGGATGTCTACAGCCACTAGAAGCTGGTAAAAGCAAGGAGGGTGTTCCCCAAGAGCTTTTGAAGGGAGTATGCCTCTGTCAACACCTTGATTGTGGACCGCGGGACTCCAGAACTCTGAGAGAATAAACTCCTGTTTATTAATCCACCAAGTTTGCGATAATTTTTATGACAGCCCTAGGAAACTAATACTTGCATGTTTTCTTAGACAAATAGCACTGATTGAGCCCCCACTTCATACCAGGCTTTGTAGTAGATGTTTTTTAGAAGTTATCCCCTATAGCAACTTCATTGGGTAAGGCATCTTATACCCATTTTTTCAGATCATAAAAACTCATCCACATAGAGATTTAGTAACTTGCTAAGATTCTCATAGATTAAAAGAGCTGAGACTTCCACTTTTATTTCCAATATATAAAGAGCTTAGAAGTCATCACTCTTTTGAAGTCATCACTTAGAAGTCTTTGTTACAACAAGAAAAAATCTGGACAAACCAAAATTCAATGACTTTTCTTCTACCCATCAGAAAACTGAAGTCATAGGTTAACATATCACTTTCAAATCTATAGCAACACTATAGACACATGCACATGCATGTTTATTGCGGCACTATTCACAATAGCAAAGACTTGGAACCAACCCAAATGTCCATCAATAATAGACTGGATGAAGAAAATGTGGTACATATACACCATGGAATAGTATGCCCCCATAAAAAAGGATGAGTTCATGTCCTTTGCAGGGACATGAATGAGCTGGAAACCATCATTCTCAGCAAACTATCACAAGGACAGAAAACCAAACACCGCATGTTTTCACTCATAAGTGGGAGTTGAATAATGAGAACACATGGACACGGGGAGGGGAACATCACACACTGGGGCCTGTTGGGGGGTGGGGAGCTGGGGAAGGAGTAGCATTAGGAGAAATACCTAATGTAGATGACCGGTTGATGGTTGCAGCAAACCAACATGGCACATGTATACCTATGCAACAAACCTGCACATTGTGCACATGTACCCTAGAACTTAAAGTATAATTTAAATAAATAAATAACAAAAAGTTATAATCCTTCCAAAAACAAGTCTGTAGCAACAGACTCCTTCAGAGAGATACAGTACAGAAAGAATTGCTTACTTGGAGCAGAAGATGCTAGACACCATAAGTTAGTAAGAACATTTAAATGAAGATGCTAGACACCGTAAGTTAGCAGGAACATTTAAATAGTAAATGTGACGAATTTCTGGAGGCTGAGGGCAGACCAGCATTAGAGCGAGTCACTCCTGGGGGCCCTGGTCATGGGATAGCCTCACATATTGTACGCTTTCCCTTTAAAAACAGTACCAGATTTTCATGGTTAGGCTCTGAGAAAATTCCCCTCATGGCTTTGGCAGGGGAAAGGAAAGAGAATGTGTCCCATACTTTGTGCCTAACAAAGGCCTAGTCCCCAGGGGAATAAATTTTCCTGAGGGCAGTTTTGAAACCTTATCCCAGCTTGGGAAGTGGAATTCTGCCCCACTTGAGCATATCTCACCTAAGGAAAAGAGAAAAACCCTAATTATCAGGGTATATGACATCCAGGAAATGGATTGAGAACACTGAAGTCAGGAATGGAAGTAGGAACAGTAGAGGAAAATCCTCTACCCCTTGAGGAGGGAGGGACAGAAACACCTGTGAAGGCCACAGCCCCAAGAAAAAGTCTCACTAAATGAGACTTACGTGGAAGTTTATAGAATGCCCCCACCTCTGCTACACCCCACCATCACACCAGTAAGCCTCCAGTAGAGTAACATGTATTACAGCTGAAAGACCTGCAAGACACATCCTTGAAGACTTGTACCAGGAATATCCCCCAAGTCAAGAAAAAAGACAAAAAATAGAAACAAAAACAAAAACAAACCAAACACTAGAGGAATTGAAAGCCTCTGGTACTTATAGCTGCAACAGACATTAGACATGACCCAACTGCTAGCCAGATTAATAAAGGTAATCCCATACTGAAGGTATATTTACCTCAGTGTCCCTACTACCTGATATGATATACCTGGCTTTCAACAAAAAATTACAAGGCATGCAAAAACGTGAGGAAAAAACACAGTCTAAAGAGACAAGGCAATGGTGGGCGTGGTGGCTCATGACTGTAATGCCAGCACTTTGGTAGGCCAAGGTGGGCAGATCACTTGAGTCAGGAGTTTGAGACCAGCCTGGCCACATGGTAAAACACCATGTCTACTAAAAATACAGAGAAAAAAAAAATGAGTTGGGCGTGACGGCACATGCCTGTAATCCCAGCTACTCCGGAGGCCAAGGCAGGACAATCACTTGAACCAGGGGGATGGAAGTTGCAGTGGCACGATCAGTGGCCTGGGCAACAGAGTGAGACTCCACCTCAAAAAAATAAAGAAATAAATAAAGAGACAAAGCAGTCATCAGAACCGGACTAACATATGAAACAGATGTTGGAATTAACAGACAGGAAACTTAAAATGACTACAATTACCATGTTAAAGGCTCTGATGAAAAAAAAATAGACAACATAAAAGACCAAAGGGGTAAATAGGATTAAAGGCAAAATAAAACCAAAAAACTTAGGCTTGTCCTATTCAAGCTACAGTATAACATATCAAGACAAAGATAAAAATATTGTAGAAAACCAGAGGGGGATAGAAATCAACTATAGAAGAACATCCGTAAGAATTACAGAAGACTTTTCACCAGAAACTATGCATTCAAGAAGAGAATGGAGAGAAATCTTTGAAGTATTCAAAGAAAAATATTCCAACCTGTAATTCTCTGTCTGGCTAACATGTTTCAGTGTGACACATGTTAGCATGTGACAGAGAAATAAAGACTAAACTTGTATGTACACAAAGAAGCAACATAAAAAAAGGCGTAAATGAAGGTAAAGTTAAATATTTTCTTTTTCTCACCTTTTTTTTTTTTTTTTTTTGAGACACCCTTGCTCTGTCGCCCAGGCTGGAGTGCAGTGGTGTGATCTTGTCTCACTGCAACCTCCACCTCCTGGGTTCAAGCAATTCTCCTGCCTCAGCCTCCCTGGTAGCTGGGATTACAGATGTGCGCCACCACACCCAGCTAATTTTTGTATTTTAGTAGAGATGGGGTTTCACCATGTTGGCCAGGTTGGTCTCAGACTTCTAACCTCAAGCAATCCACTTAATTAATCTAAAATATAACTTCGTTTAAAGCCATAGTAGTAGCAATGTATTGGGTGAACTAAATGACAGCAATGCTGCAAGGGAAGGGAAGAATTAGGAAGTCTTTGTTATTAGGTACCTGCACTTGTAATAAACGAGTACAGAGTTATTTGAGGGTAGATTTAGATCATCTAAAAATATGTATTGTTGATCTATGGCAACTCCTTAAAAAGTTATAAAAATCAGCATAAATTATACACCAACAGAGGAGACAAAATAGAATCATACAAAATGCTCAGGTAAATCACTAGAAGGCAGTAAAAGAGAAGGAAAATACACAACAAATGCAATGAGTAGAAAACAAGTGCAAAGATTATAGATTTTAATCTGAATATAGGAAAAATCAATTTAAATGTCGATAGTATAAACATGCTACGTAAAGGTAGAGACTGGCAGATTGCACTAAAAAATTAGACCACAATATGCTGTCTCCAAAAAAACCCACTTCAAATTTAGACTCTGAGAAATGCTACATGACAGAAGTATTGCAGTAGAGACAGTAGTACTCTAGGCCCAGTTCTCTCCCTAAATTGATATAAATTACCAGTCACCTTTCTGGGACTTGTTTTCTTATTTGTTCCACGTTGTTAGGGTTTTTGTTTGTTTGTTTTTGAGATGGAGTCTCTCTCTTTCACCCAGCTAGAGTGCAGTGGTGCAATCTCAGCTCACTGCAACCGCCGCCTCCTGGATTCAAGCAATTCTCCTGCCTCAGCCTCCCGAGTAGCTGGGACTACAGGTGCCCGCCACCATGCCCAGCTAATTTTTGTATTTTTAGTAGAGACAGGGTTTCACCATGTTGGCCAGGATGCTCTTGATCTCTTGACCTCATGATCCACTGCCTTGGCCTCCCAAAGTGCTGGGATTAAAGGCATGAGCCCCTGCACCCGGTCATGAGTTTTTATGTAAAATTTTTTCTGAGGAATTTAAACCTGATTTGGTGTGAGGCAGGCTCCAAATCTTCATAATTTTTCGTATCCATGTTATCCCATCGTACCTCACACCCCCCAAGTGATTTCTGCCAATATTCTTATGAGGTAAGTCTGCCAAATTCTAGGTTAATTATTTTTAGGTGAGCATTTTTCTAGTAATCTACGAATTAAACAACAAATTAAGACCTGGATGCAAACTGAACAAATAGCTTGACTAAATTACACACTAGATAAAGTGAATTTTTTTTAATGGGAGTTATCTTAATGCAGTATAGTTCTGCAATGCAAGCCACAGAGCTTGGTAAATATTCAACTTAGACAACTAAAACGTGGGAGATCAGAAAAAAGTCAATGCCTTACTTTGATCTGACATGATTCTTATAATAGGTATTATTTTATATTGATCACTGGAAAGAAAATATACTTAGTTTTTAAAAGAATAAAATATCTAAATGAAATTATCCTAAAAATATCTTTGTCATTTCTTTTTTCTTTCTCTTTTTCTTTTTCTTTTTCTTTTTTTTTTTTTTTTCTGAGACAGAGTCTCACTCTGTCGCCCAGGCTGGAGTGCAGTGGTGCGATCTCAGCTCACTGCAAGCTCTGCCTCCCAGGTTCATGCCATTCTCCTTCTTCAGCCTCCTGAGTAGGTGGGACTACAGGTGCCCACCACCACGCCTGGCTAATTTTCTGTATTTTTAGTAGAGATGGGGTTTCACCGTGCTAGCCAGGATGGTCTCGATCTCCTGACCTTGTGATCTGCCCGCCTCGGCCTCCCAAACTGCTGGGACATTGCCATTTCTTAGATTAACTTACATAAATTCACTTGATAGTAATGGTGAAAGCAGTGTACCAAAATTTTGTTAAAATTGTAATAAAAAATTGAGGTTGATATTTATTTGGTACCATCAATCAGTACAAGACCAATCATTTACTCCAAAATGCACAAGACTATAAACTTCTGGGGAAGCAAATTCAGCTTCTAGTATGTACTTTGTTTATAAATGCTTCTATGAAATCAAGCTATAATGGTCAATAGGTTAAAGGTTTATATGTTAGATTTTTAAGTTACACAAATTACTAACAAATTGCAAATTTAAACAAATGGGCAAATTGAAAACATTTTCTTTAGCAACCAAGAAAAAATGGTAAGAACCCTAACTGTGAGAATGAGAGGTTTTATTGAATAATTTCTGCATTATGTTTTTTGTTCTAAGCTACAGCAGAACAATTAGCCCAGAAAGTACATGACGGATGAACATAATGAAACTTGAAATTTCGAGTACAATAAAAATCTGTCATTGAAAGTTATAGTTATTTATCAGCTTCGAAAGGATTAGCTTAGAAGATCTTGGACTTTCTTTGACAGTCTGGAGATGAAAACTATAAAGCTTTCTGAAACTTTGAAACTTTAGATTTAGAAGTACCTTAATTGTGAATATGAAATGGGAGAATTTTTCAATTTGGGATTCAGTGCTCATAAACACAGCGGAGACCAAAGGGGTTTTCTGAAACCTGGCAACTTTTTTAGTGTTACCTCACACTATTTCCCTGTATCTAGGCTGAACTGGATGACTTGTCAATCCCATGAAAAATTTTTCCTTTGATGTAAGTGATGGAGAATGCTTTTCTCTAGGTAAGGATCTCATCTCTCAGTCTGACGGAAACCAACCTATTCTTCATGGCCAGCTGAAATACCTTTTCTGATCACCAGATCCAGGAATGATGTATTTGTTCTCAAGATTTTCATAGTTATTTCTACCACTTATGTGGAAACTTTTAACTGTAGTTATTTATGGGAATATTTTACTTCCCTCTTGTGATTGTAGGTATGTAAGTATCATGGTGCTTCCTGAAACATAATACATATTCAAAGGATATTAATAAATGAGTTGAGCAGTTTCCATGTTTAGCGAATGGCTGGTTAGTTACATGGCTGATCCAGTAACTTCTACTGTCTCAACAGTCCTGTGATATCATTGGGCCACAGTCAAAATGACTGGAGAGAGCTTGCAAAAGTTTAGTTCTGTAGATACCTGTAGACCAGTAGCACAGAGTGCCTCAGACCAATGGATTTAAAATTGATGAAGTGCTGTCTGAACCATTAATGTTTAAAATTTGACTTTTAAATAACATTGTATAAAAGGAATAATATTGTAAATACATAGAGATACTAACTAATGCTACCTGGTTGTTGGACAGACTCATGTTTTACGTATTGAAGGCTGGTTGTAGACATAAAGCATCCAATGAAGGAAATGATTTGGATTTTATAGACTCGACTGTGGGACTCTCTAGTCTTTGCATTTCAAGACTGCAAATTCAATAAAATGTAGAAAATGAAAGGTTGTGAAAGAAAAGAGAAATTATTTTCATCAAGAGAAGAAGATGAAAACATAGGCTTGGTCATGTCAATCTGATATTTGACAGCTCAGACTTTTTTAGAAACAGTGTTTTAAAGTCTTTTATCAGGAATTGACCATCACCACCATTTCTCAAGTGAATGCCCTGATGCTACTAAGGTTACTTGAAAAGGACATTATTCTTGTAGCTTCTGCTCCTTGGAATTTCACTGAGAGTAGGATTTAAGAAGGTTAATTACATTGTCAAACTGAAAGGCCCTGTTAATATGCTGACTCTTGGGAGCGACATTACCTTGCTTTGTCCCCTCCTGTCATTATGTCTTTTACTAACATGATATGGTGGAGTCATTTTAATTATGTAGCCTAACACTAAGAAAATGGAGATAGGTAATGTCCTCATTGTTCCCCTTTTAGGTAACAACTTTTTAAATTCATTGACAAGGGTCATTTCCTTTTGCTTTGCCTGAGTGGGAAGAGACATATTTGCTGAGCTGATTTTCTCACCAGCAGAGAGAAGGCAACAGTCAAGCTTTCTGAGCTATGAAATGGAGGAGGGGTCCTTTCAGATGCCTAGTGCAGCTTGCTTAAAATTGACCGCAGCAACACCACAAAAACTAGCAGAGGGTACATCTTTTTATTTCTGTTGAAGGGGAGAAAAATATATATAATTTATTTTCTTAACCCTCGTAAGTTCTTAGCTGGGATACCTTTGGAAGAAAAGACACAGTCACAGGAAGAAAAAGGTATTCAAATGTATTAACATTCATATGGACACAGGAGCCATACACAAAGTGTGAGACTCAAAGCAGGGGTCAGGGCCAGGTATGGTGGCTCACGCCTGTAATCCCAGCATTTTGGGAGGCTGAGGTGGGCAGATCACTTGAGGTCTGGAGTTCAAGACCAGCCTGGCCAACACGGTGAAACCCCATCTCTACCAAAAATACAAATATTAGTTGAGCATGGTGGCGCACACCTGTAATCCTAGCTACTGGGGAGGCTGAGGCACAAGAATCGCTTGAACCCAGGAGGCGGAGGTTGTAGTGAGCCAGGATCACGCCACTGCACTCCAACCTGGGCAACAGAGTGGGACTCCGTCTCAAAAAAAAAAAACAAAAAAAAACTGGAGGGGTCAGATGACTGACATTTTTATACCAGCCTGAGGTTACAGAAAGAGGAGGGGCTTTGGGCTTCCGGAAGGAGGTGGCATCACAGGTTACATAAGAGTGAGAGAAAACTGCATTGCAAGCAAAGGCTATCTTGTTATGCAGATGAAACCTCACAGGTAGCAGCCCAGCCATTAGAAAGAACAGATGGTAGCCAGTGGTCAAAGTTCCTCTGCTAGACCTTTAAAAGTCCCAGACTTTTAGTCTCCTTTTACTGTGAGTCCATCTTTCCTAGAGCTGGTTAAGGGGGACTCAGAGAGAGCCTGGGTGTTTATTTCACCAATGTAGATCTTCTCTACAGATGCAAATCTCCAGCACAAAAGGCAACTTTGCAAGACTATCCCTGTCTGCAGCCTTTTGGAATAGCCATCTCGAAACAGGCCAAAGAGGTATATTTGGGTGACATATTTTTGGTCCCCTTCACTGTATAACTGACCTGAGCGTCCTCATGAGCCCTATGTTCTTGACTCATGGAGTCAATAAGGGGGATAGAGAGTCAGAAAGGGGGATAATGAGAGATTTTGGAAATGGGAAATGTGGCTTAATCTTGCCTATTACGTATCACTGAACACTTCCTGGCTATTCTGCCAGTGTCTGGTGACTTACTGTCATCTGGGGAAAGTTTCTTCCCAGATCCACTTTCCCTCTGCCTTCCTTTTCTTGCACAGCTCTCTGGTGTAAAGGAGGTGGTTGTGTGCCGTCGTGTCTTTGCATGAGGGACCTTGGACCTTCCCCTGGCTTCTGGTCCCCATTTTGTCCTCTGGTCTCAGCGATCTTCACTGAGATGTCATGTCCTAGTGTGTATCTGCATGTTTCCCTCTGCCCTATTTGCATTCACTCTTCAATATTCCTGCATTGATATAGCTCACGGTCTGTTCTCTGGGTATAGTCAATGTAAGGTCTCCCTTCCTGCACACCACCCCATTACCACTGTTCTCTACAACTGGCTACAGATGTTACCGGAAAGGGGCCCCAATCCAGACCCCAAGAAAGGGTTCTTGGATTTCACACAAAAAAGAATTCAGGCAAGACCACAGTGCAAATCAAAAGCAAGTTTATTAAGAAAGATCAGCTTTATTAAGACAGAACAGCTACTCCATAGACAGAATAGGGCGTTCCCAAAAGTAAGGGGAGGAACGCATCCACCTTAGGTACAACACTAGCTTGTATGTGTGTGTGTGTATATACACCTACACATATATATACACACACACATGTATATGTCATGCGCATCCATGTGAAGAGACCACCAAACAGGTTTTGTGTGAGAAATAAAGCTTTTTCATCACCTGGGTGCAGGCGGGCTGAGTCGGAAAAGAGAGTCAGCGAAGGGAGATAAGGGTGGGGCTGTTTTATAGGATTTGGGTAGGTAAAGGAAAATTATAGTCAAAGGGGGGTTGTTCTCTGGCAGGCAGGAGTAGGGGTCACAAGGTGCTCAGTGGGGGAGTTTTTGAGCCAGGATGAGCCAGGAAAAGGAATTTCACAAGATAATATCATCGCTTAAGGCAAGGACCAGCCATTTTCACTTCTTTTGTGGTGGAATGCCATGGGTTAAGGCGAGGGAGGGCATTTGCACTTCTTTTGTGATTCTTCAGTTACTTCAGGCCATCTGGGCATATAGGTGCAAGTCACAGGGGATGAGATGGCTTGGCTTGGGCTCAGAGGCCTGACAATATACATATAGATCATGTGTTCTGCTCCATGGGTTCGTGATACAGGATTTTCTTCGTTACTATGTTTTGCAAGAATCGATATTATTATCTTTAAAGCAAAATTAGGAATGCTTCTGTTCTCAAGGTGTGGGGATATCAGGACACTCCTAAGTCTGGGTCTGTTTAGTAAATGTTATCAATCTGTTTTCTTCACAGTAAGCACCTAGAGGCTAGGAATACCTAACTCTGTGAGAACACAGCCCAACAAGTCCCAGCCTCATTTTTTCCTAGCCCTTACTCAAGATGGAGTCGCTGTGGTTCGAATGCCTTTGACAGCATCATCTAAAGGTCCCTCAATCCACACTGTGGAGAGCCCCCAGCAGACAATTTTTAACAATTTTTACTTTTTACTTGGTTTTCATTTCTAACACTCAAGGGGCCACAGGAACCTTCTGGATCTCTTTCATCTCTTCCAGCAAGCGTGGCCAGCATCCATGGCCTCTTTCCTGAGGCTGCTCTACTGTAATGCCTGCCATTCCACGAGGCCGTTTCCTCCCCTGCTGCCAGGAAGGAAGGGGCACGTGTGTCCTTCTGACTTTCAACCCCCAAGCCCCAATGGAAGAATAGGCACTGTCCATTAGAAGCAGTCAGTGGTACATTTTGTTGAATATTGCAAGCGCACGAACTTTTTTAAAAATGTAAAAACCAAAATCATTTTATTTCTTATCCTCACCCGGACAGATGAGCTCTCTGGGGAAACACCCTCCTGCAGCCATCTTTTAAAGGCTTTTCTCTGCTGGAGAGAAACTTTCTTTGTATTTCACTAGAGTTAGGTATTCAGTTTAGTTAAAATAAAACACATAGAGTCTTGGTTAGAGGTCCAAAAAAATCTGTGTGTTGGTTGCACACGATTTATGAAAATCATCTCATTATGCAGATTTACCAGGCACAGGGCCATATTGACAGAGGGGAAAACCCATGTGGGAAGAAAAACGGTGACAACCTTTCTGATGAGAGGATCAAGCCTTCGAAGGAGCTTATCACTTCTTCCACCAGAGACATCTGCACGTTCTCCCTGTTGACACTGTAGGTGCTGTGATTCCCAAATGAGACCCGTTGATTGGATCAGCAGGAAATTAGTGCATGGGCTGAGAAGACGTTAAGTTGAAAGTCACAAAACCACAAAGGGCCTGGTCTTCTGAATGTTAAGTAATGTGTAGCTGCATTTTTAGCTGAGAAGTTATGCTTTTGATCTATGGACTTTAATTTAATTTCTCTCTTGGCCTCTAGGGAGGAGAGCAAAATAAAGTATCCTGAAATGTAGCTTCATCCTTGGCATGTTACGAACGATCAGCCATTCCTTTCTGTGGGCTGAATGTGTCAGGGAGAGATCATCACGGAGTGGAGTTCCTGATCCACTTGGGACTTTCTCCTGGTGTATTTAGGTTAGCGACATGAAAGCATATGTTGCTAAATGCTTTTGCCTTAACTGTTTAAATCCATGTGTATTACGTTGGAAATGTCAATCCATAGAGAAATTCTAATTCTTTGGTTCTACCACAAGCATCCAGACTGTGGACTGGTGCCATGACCAGGTGTTCATGCACAGCACCAGCACGCCCATCACTTCAGAGCCGTTTCCTTCAGATACACAAGCCCAGAAAGTCGTACCATGTTTCTTTCTTTCTTTTTTTTAAAATTATACTTTAAGTTCCAGGGTACATGTGCACAACATGCAGGTTTGTTACATAGGCATACATGTGCCATGTTGGTTTGCTGTACCCATCAACTCGTTATTTACATTAGGTGTTTCTCCTAATGCTATCCCTCCGCCGCCCCACACCCACTGACAGGCCCTGGTATGTGATGTTCGCCTCCCTGTGTCTGTGTGTTCTCATTGTTCAACTCCCACCCATGAGTGAGAACATGCAGTGTTTGGTTTTCTGTCCTTGCGACAGTTTGCTGAGAATGATGGTTTCCAGCTTCATCCATGTTTTTTAAGTCGTCTTTCTAGATACTACCCCAAATACCATCTCGACTTAATGCTTTGTTATTGAACTTTCATCTGACCCATTTCTTCTGCTTTCTAGTTTGTCCTTCATTGTTGACTCTCCTTCCAACAATTTACGGTATGACTTCTAATATGCCCATTCAAGTATAACAGTGAGAGAAGTGTTCACTTCCAATTTCTGGGTTTACAGTCGTGTGTCAGTTTATCTCCAGGTTGCCAGTTGATGCCACCAGTTTTCAACTCACTAATGGCTAGGAAACTCTGAATGGCACCTGCTATTGGAGCTCTAACCTCCAAGGCTATGGGGCAGTTTCATAATTCAGATCACTGTAGACTCCTTCACCACGGGGACCCAAAGCACCTTCTATCTTCCTTTTGCTGTTTATCTGAGATCTGCCAGATTCTCTTCTCTTCCTACATTCTGTCAACCTGAAATAAATGAAAGAGGCAGAATCCAGGTTAAAAGTGTTTATTCATGTGCAAAGCTGAGAATGGTCATCTAGGTAACCCAGATTCCGAAGGAATGGGGTCAGTGCTCCCAAGCCAAAAAGTTAAGGTGTTGCTTATACAGGCAGAAACAAAGAAATTCAACAGGATTATAATATCTTCCATACAAGACTCGTTTATGAGTTACAGCAATTTGATTAGTTACAGCTTGTTTTCTTCCCTTTTCCAATTTAGAATAGTATATTTAATGTTCCAGACTGTGTAATAGTCATGAGGTCTTTGTGTAAAAGAAGTAAAAGGCGGGCGGATCACGAGGTCAGGAGATCGAGACCATCCTGGCTAACTCAGTAAAACCCCCTCTCTACTAAAAAATACAAAAAAAAAAAAACTAGCCGGGCGAGGTGGCAGCGCCTGTAGTCCCAGCTACTCGGGAGGCTGAGGCAGGAGAATGGCGGGAACCCGGGAGGCGGAGCTTGCAGTGAGCTGAGATCCGGCCACTGCACTCCAGCCTGGGTGACAGAGCGAGACTCCGCCTCAAAAAAACAAAAAACAAAAAACAAAAAACAAAAAAAAAACAATGATTAAAATACTGGATCTGGCTGGGCATGGTAGCTCACAACTATAATCTCAGCATTCTGGGAGGCCGAGATGGGAGAATTGCTTGAGGGTGGAGGGACTGATTGAGTCCAAAAGTTTTTTTGTTGTTGTGTTTGTTTTTAGATGGAGTTTCGCTCTTGTTGCCCAGGCTGGAGTGCAATGGCATGATCTTAGCTCACTGCAA